>NC_079412.1:27848950-27856450 GCF_026213295.1 Gadus chalcogrammus | reverse complement strand
CAGGTTCAGATGAAGCTGGAGGCGGTGGACAAGAGGAGCCCGGGGCTGATCAGAGTGGCCACGGTGGAGGAGATGGACACGCACCGCATCAAGGTACTCCCCCTGGTTCATAAGGACCCCCCCCTGGTTCATGAGGTACCCCCCCTGGTTCATGAGGTACATCCCCTGGTCATGAGGTACCCCCCCTGGTCCATAGGGATTATACCCTAACCGCATCAAGGTACCCCCCCTGGTTCATAAGGTACCCCCCCTGGTCCATAAGGTACCCCCCCTGGTCCATAAGGTACCCCCCCTGGTTCATAAGGTACCCCCCCTGGTTCATGTGGATTATTCTTTACTGATACAATTTGACCCTTCAGCTATTCATTATAAGGATATGAATAAGGTAGAAATCAAAAACTTCCTACCTTCACAAAGAAACGTTGTTCAGCCCACAGACTGTAGGCTGCATGTAGAAACTAGTTGTTTCTTTGGTATTGTCTATTTGATTTATAAGCTATTAGGTCTGCAATCAACACAAAGATTGCATTCATTTCTGTGTGTGTGTGTGTGTGTGTGTGTGTGTGTGTGTGTGTGTGTGTGTGTGTGTGTGTGTGTGTGTGTGTGTGTGTGTGTGTGTGTGTGTGTGTGTGTGTGTGTGTGTGTGTGTGCCACCCAGGTGCACTACGACGGCTGGAGCCACGTGTACGATGAGTGGATGGACTCGGACCACCCGGACATCCACCCGGTGGGCTGGTGTGAGGCCACAGCCCACCCCCTCAAAGTACCGCCCAGCGACCCCAAAACACAGAGCTCCCACGGTTAGAGAGCCTCTCTCACTTCCTAACTCACTCACTCACTCACACACACACACACACACACACACACACACACACACACACACACACACACACACACACACACACACACACACACACACACACACACACACACACACACACACACACACACACACACACACACTCAGAGGACCTCCTTCGAAGTGATTATGATAAGATAATTGATCCCAGATTTTGATTCGTATTGGTATGGGTATGTCGAGAACGATGTGGTCTTGGTTTGTATGTGTGTGCGTTCATGTCTGCGTGCATGTGTGTTCATGTGCTTGCGTGTGTGTGTGTGTGGGTGTAGGTCCAAAGGAGATCCCTGCCATTGGCCAGTCCAGTTTTCCCGCCTCTGCGCCGTGTAAACCAATCAGCCACCCGAGAACCAACAAGTACAGCTTCCACCACCGGTCAGACCCCTTCCCGACTCTCCCTCCCGTCAAACTCGTTTTTATTAATGATGAGTCAGAATCATGTTTTTATGTCAGAATATAGGATTCAACACGATTTACGTAACTGTATTGACTGCAGATTGTACCTGAACACAGAGAGAGGCCAAACGTACATTAAGCCCGTCAATCAAAGTCCATCTAAAGCTGCTGTTGACATGCCCCTTCCTATCGTCAGACGACGAGTCGTTTTCTATTCCTAGTCTGTCTGGGGCACCACATGCGGTGGAAGGTTTTAAGTCTCCGGTTTGTTGGAACGCATGCTGCGGTTTTTTGGGGGAATCTGAGCAATATTTCCTCTTTTTTTTTTATGAAGTGCGTCCACATTGAAGAATCCTAGTTACCAACCTCTTTCTTCGAGACAGGAAATGTCCAACCCCAGGATGCGACGGTTCCGGCCACGTGACTGGCCGCTTCACCGCCCATCACTGCTTATCCGGCTGCCCATTGGCTGAACGCAACCAGGGACGACTTAAGGCGGACCTTTCAGACACAGAGTCCAAGAGAAACCTTTTCTTTGGCCAAAGGAACAAAAAGACCCACTACCGTGGCAGGTATGGTGTGTGTGTGTGTGTGTGTGTGTGTGTGTGTGTGTGTGTGTGTGTGTGTGTGTGTGTGTGTGTGTGTGTGTGTGTGTGTGTGTGTGTGTGTGTGTGTGTGTGTGTGTGTGTGTG
Organism: Gadus chalcogrammus; assembly: GCF_026213295.1. Taxonomy (NCBI): domain Eukaryota; kingdom Metazoa; phylum Chordata; class Actinopteri; order Gadiformes; family Gadidae; genus Gadus; species Gadus chalcogrammus. The sequence continues at coordinate 27,854,503 of NC_079412.1, read as the reverse complement.
TGTGCGCCTGTGCATGTGCATGTATGAGTGCATCTCTTTCTGTAATAATAATACTAATACCATCTTCCTAACTTTTCCGTGGTTAGGATTGGTCGTCCTCCAAAATACAGGAAAAACCAGCAGAGAAGCTACCAGAGTGAGTCTATTCAGCACTTACAGGGTACACACACACACACACACACACACACACACAAACACACACACACACACAAACACACACACACACGTGTGAAGATGTCTTCCACTTAATAAACACAACAAGGAAAATTGCATCATAAACTGTATTATTATTATATTCTAAAAGTATATAATCTATTTATGCATTATTCAATATATATTGAAAATTGTAATCAAAATAAATGTCCATTCGAAATCAATACAAATTCGTAACGTGATGCGAGGTGAAGTAACATTGTGACTAACTGATTATTGTGTGTGTGTGTGTCCCCAACACGCCCCCGCAGACATGACCTCGGAGGGCGTGTACCCGTCCCTGTTCATGTCGGCGCTGACCGTGCAGTCGGACCGCGCCCTGTCCCTCTGCTGGGAGCAGCACTGCAAGCTGCTGCCGGGGGTCCAGGGCATCCACGCCAGCCAGGTGGCTGCCTGGAGCATCGACGAGGTGGGCCTCCGTTCTAACTTTAGTCCCAGGCTTCGACGGAGAGGGGCGGCCCTTTATGGTGTCTCCACTTTTTGGATGATGTCCGACGTGATGCGTGTTTAGTAGGGCCGCGCAACAACGATTAACAGCTTTAATCGCGATTAATCGCCTGGTATTAATAATAATAATTGATCCGTTTTTTATAGCGCATATAGCGCAATATAGCGTATTGGTGAGTTAACTCGCGATTAATCACACTTATATTTTAAATCCACTCCAATTGAAGTTAAATGAGATTATCAAATGGAGAGACGCATTATCATTCATGCCGAATGTACTTAATAAGCAAAAACTAGACCAAGTGATCTTGAGAGAGTTTTATTGACTCACTCACTGTGGGTTGAATATGAAACTTACGGAACACCACGGATTTGGGAATTGTAAACGGGCAGTTAATGAGTACAATTGTAAGTGTAGTTAAACTCAAATAAGTATGCTCACAGATTTGGGAATTGTAAACAGGCTGTCGATTACTGCAATTGTAATCAGGCAGTCACTTGCTGCAAGAGTAATTGAATGGAAAGTAAGTGCAAAACAAAAATGATTTCTGATATGAATGTTGACATTCTGCGGGCAAAACCGGTGGGGGGGGGGGGGGGGATTTCCGACCCTTAATTCCCGACTGTTATCTCAGGTGGTTTCAGGTGTTTTCAGGTGCGTGCCTCATGACTTTAGGTGTCTGAATGAAGCTCAGAGGATACAGGAGGGGGCAGCGGGGTGATTGATGGAGGCCAGGCCGCTATGGGCGATAAAGTTGTCAAAACACGGCGTTGAACGGCTTGTTCTGCGCCTGCATGGAGGTCGCCCTCCGCCCTCTGTTGTTATGGAGGAGGAATAACAGAAGTGATAATAATAATAATAATAATAGTGATGCAACTCCATTCCAGGTCTTTGGGTTCGTCCTCAACCTGACCGGCTGTGAGGACCAGGCTCGCCTCTTCAAGGATGAGGTGAGCGAACGGTCACAGTGTGAACTAATCAGTAGACACATGCACCGGATCGACTGCATTTATACTGCGCTATCACGGCCAGCCGAGACTCGAAGTGCTTTACAATATTGTGTAACGTTCACCCGTTCATGCACACATTCACACACCGACGGCGGACGTCAGAACCGCAAGGCAGCGGCCAGGCCGTCAGGAGCAGTCAGGGTGAGGCGCCTTGCTCGGGGAAACCTCGACACTCGGAGACGGGGATCGAACTAGCAACCTTCCGGTTACCAGCCCACCCATATCCTACCTCCGGAGCCACATGCCGCCCATATATAAGGATAAGGATCATAAACCAGTTTTAGTTTATATTAGAGCTGTCAAGCGATTAAAATATTTAATCGTGATTAATCGCATTAATGTCATAGTTAGCTCACGATTAATCGCGATTAATCGCAAATTATTTTTCTATGCTAAATATCCCTTGATTTTTTTGTCCCATAATTCTTCTCATTTTAATTCTCTTATCAACATGGTGAAGTGCATCGGCTTGCCTTGTGCAAATGTTTTTTTATTGATAACAACATTGGCATATACTGATCAAAACAGGACGATACAAAAAAAGAGCCTATAGTGCAATTAAACGACTGCTTTGAACAAATGTCATTTGAACATAGCAGTCAGGCTACTGCTTCTTTGTTTTGAGCCAAAAAAAAAAAAGTTGTATTTTTTTTTTTTAATAAAAAAATTGCGTTAATCGCACGATAATTTTTTTACCGTCGTTAAATTTGGTTTGCGTTAACGCCGTTAATAACGCGTTTAACTGACAGCTAGTTTATATGTTATCACATCATTTCTAAGAACATGTCAAATTGGAGACATAAGTAAATGCAAACATTTATAAATGGTTCTTCCTCAGAATATTTGGCGCTGCGTTAACGATACATTAAGGGCATTTAGCGGACGCTTTTATCCAAAGCGACTTACAGCCATTCACTCACCGACCGCGCAGCCACGCAAGGCGACAGCCAGCTCGTCAGGAGCAGTCAGGGTGAGGCGTCTCGCTCGGGGACGCACTCGACACTCGAACTAGCAACCGTCTGGTTCAAAGTCGACCCGCCCGCGCCCCCTCCTGGTCCAGGCCGACCCTGCCGCGGTGCCCACGGAACCAGTGAGTGTTGGAGTGTGTGTGGTTGAACCCGAATGGCAATGTCTCCCGCAGATGATCGACGGCGAGGCCTTCCTCCTGCTGACCCAGACGGACATCGTGAAGATCATGAGCATCAAGCTCGGCCCCGCCCTCAAGATCTCCAACGCCATCCTCATGTTCAAGAGCACCGACGAGGGGCTCAAGTGACCCCGCCCCCCTCGCCGGCTTCACAGGCCAATCATCATGTGCCAAACCCATCCCATTGCTGAGAAAACAAAAAACAACGACAACAACCACCGCCTCCACCTCCACCTCCACCCCCACCCCCCCAACCTCCATCCGTCTTGTTTCCCATGCCCATCAGAGGAGGGGGGGGGGGGGGGGGGGGGGGGGTGGCGTTCTGACCCGGGGTCTTAGGCGCCATGGCGATGGGTCAGCTGCGAACCGTGACCGTGTTGCAGAGTACCGTACGGCCCCGCCTCTCACGCCCACCAACGTCTGGAGGAACCCGAGTACAACAGGTGGATTCGGCAGGGGGGCGGAGCCACAGTGGACTGCGGTCAGACGCCCCCCGACCAATGAGAACACACTTATTAGGGAGAACTACAGAGTGGTGAATCCCATTCATCCCCGAAGGAATTAACGTTGACGAGAGGACCCTGACGATGTGAGATTAACGAGACTATGTTCGGAACAGGGCGGGACTTCTTCTGAGATTAGCTTTCTACGATACACTTGATTTGCCGTATTACAGAGTTTTTTACTTCAGGGTATGAAACTGCAACCTGGTGGATTGTGACACAGAATCAACTGGAAAGTCGACCTGGAAACCGTTAGGAAAAGGGCAGGTGCTTGCAAAAGATACATGGCTTGGTGATTGGATGAACCATCTGTCCGTCACGTATCACGCAGATCACGTGGTTTCTGCAAGGGCACCGATTGGTCCGAACCGCTGTGGTTTCAGACGCAAGCGCAGCACCTGAGGACCGGTGTGGGTGCCAGATTGACTCGGCTGCCAGATGGACTCGGGGTCCTGCGCTTACAGATGACGTATCGACGCTTGACGTGTCGACACAAGCCAACGGACAAAACCCGGAAGGGTTGTTTATAAAAGGGGCTCATTCATGGACATAAACAGAAGGCTCAATCCGATTTGGTTTTGATTTCATTGAACGCAGCCCGTTCTTTCGCACAAACAAAGCCATTGGAAACACGTGTAAAAGCACTGATGAATGCATTATGTAACCCAGTTCCTGTTAGGGACTCTTATTCTGAAGGAGGAGAACAGAAGTGTCTGCGTGTGGATCGCTGTTTTAACTCTGTGTTGGGAGCGCTGGAAATAAAGTGGATCGCCCCGTTCAGTGAAAGGAGTTAACAGATTCTTCTTTTATATACAACCCAAGTATAGGCAACAATAATTTGTACATTAGATTATTATTCATAGATTAGAATAATCAAAAGGAGATCGTTAATACTTGGGAATAACATGGGAATGAATGAAACGCGCACGCGCATTTACAGGAAGTGCGTCATTATTGCGCATCTAGGACCCCGAGTCGATCTGGCAGCCGAGTCAATCCGACACCCACACCGGCACGATGGATTCCCGCACAATCGGGATTTCGCGAATCCAGCGCATGGTGAACAAAAACGGGAAATAAAATAAACTAGAGAGCCAGGACACACTGAGAGACTCCGGCCAAACAGAGGGAAGCGAGGCGGTCGAGCCTTAAAGGCCTGACACCTTTTGTGCAATAAACAAAAAAATACTATGACTGCTGATTTACCGACTGGACATGTCTGGTTCACGCCATCTTCTTTTTGTCTGGTCTTAAAGTAGTCACGAACTGCTTAAATGGGATTCAACAGCTTTTCTTTGTGTTGGTTTCTCATTTGCCAGTTAATTAGGTTAACTAATATAGTGTACATAGAGAGGAACCATGAAGTGGTGGTCATGGATGGCGCAGTACCAACTTTTTTTTGTTGCGTGCAGAACTATTGCGATCTGAAAATGTGAAATGTTTGGAGATGTAATCTTAGTATGCAAGTTATTAAAACAATTGTGTTCTTTAATCAAAACCTTACTTAAAGAAAACAAAAACGTATATTGAAGCACAATATTCTTCAATGAAAGACGGAGAGTAGATTACTGTTCTATGAATCGGACCATTGGAGTTAAAACGTGTACATTTTAGCACAACCGCCCTGAGCTCTGAAGGTTTTATAGAGGTGCAGCGAGTGGAACTCACTTTTAAATGTCCTCCTTTAATGTGTGTCCCGAAAGATGTTTACATTTGATGTACATACCGTTTTTACAGGGCTCACAGACCCTGGAGTGTCCCTGAGTGTGTCTCTGGTGGGACGATGGGCTTCAAGATAAACGGCTCACAACTGTCATTGAATCCATGTTAATTAAATGTTTCATTAAACTGGACTGGACTTACTAAGGTGTGTGTGTGTGTGTGTGTGTGTGTGTGTGTGTGTGTGTGTGTGTGTGTGTGTGTGTGTGTGTGTGTGTGTGTGTGTGTCAGTGTGAGTGTGTGTGTGTGTGTGTGTGTGTGGGTACGTGTGTGTGTGTACGTTTGTGTACAAATTTGTGTACGCATTTGTGTGTGGGGGTACATTTGTCTATTCAGCTGTGTGTGTACGTGTGTGTGAAACAGATATTGACTATAAACCAACTCTGGTTTGGTCTGGCTGCCCCCTATGGCCTATATCACCGGCAACATCTCACTAGCACGCTAGTTTTCTTTAACCTCATTTTGTTCCACCGAAGATATAAGAAAAAATGTCAAACCCCATTGAAATACTTT
>NC_079412.1:27821450-27843950 GCF_026213295.1 Gadus chalcogrammus | reverse complement strand
CTTTACAATGATGCGGTCCCACTTCTCTGCCGAGCCAATGTGTCATCATAACACTGCTAGTGCTAATGAACGCCTTGGTTTGCGCTCTGTGTCCTGCGGTTCTGCCCGTTGACCCGTTGCTGGTTGTCTCGCTGTGTCCCTGCGACCGGCTCTTTGTCAAAGACTGTCCCGTTGTGGAACTCTACTCTTGTTGTGATCGATGACTCGTGGGGAAAACATCTTGATAACCATTTGAAGGAGTAATAAATACAGCCAGATGATAAGAGGATATACAGGCAGGTGATGAACACAGGAACAAATAAGAACAGCGTAGAAGTCACACCAAGTTTTTCTCAAGGATGCACAGTATAGTTAATATGATCGTCATTCCATTGTTTTAAAGCTACTATTTTGCCTCTACTATTTACTACCTCTACTATTTTGGAATCACTTTTTAATAACTTTTAGAAATACTTCATTAATAAGTAATAATAATAATATGAATGATGGTAGTCTCTGGTTTCCATCATAGACAACATCATAAACATGGAAACCTGTGATGTCACTAATGGGTCGGTTTGACATGGCTTGTAAAGGCTGATCAACATCACACCTGGTGGTAAATAAGTCTCTTTAACATAGCACCTTTCAAATGTACATCAAATGAATGGGACTGAAATTAGATGTGTTGTTAATGATTAGTTCATCAATAACTAAAGGATTATAAATTACTCGAGACATAATGTTATGATGAAGTATTAAACATTTTATGGGTAACACTTTTATTACCCAGTTATTCTCCACGTGTTTCCAATACGGAAAAGAAATGGTGTTGTTATATTCACCTCCTTTATCTCTACGCGATAAAACCACAGGACCAAGTCAACCAACACCTGCTCCACATTTCCAAGCAACAATAAAACCTTAAACAACCGCAGTCACCAGAATACAGCTCCACTCTGGTTTCATGTTCAACCACTCCAGATTAGTGGTGTATCAGCACCAGCGCTGCTAATAGGCTTTGGCTTCGCTGCCCTGATGTCAAAGGTCGTGTTTGAGTTGTTACCCTGCTGGCAGAGTGCCAGACGCCTCTCTCTGGGGGAGAGTCTTGGTTCCTAGCAGGAGGGAGAGTCTTGGTTCCTAACAGGAGGGAGAGTCTTGGTTCCTAACAGGAGAGAGAGTCTTGGTTCCTAGCAGGAGGGAGAGTCTTGGTTCCTAGCAGGAGAGAGAGTCTTGGTTCCTAGCAGGAGAGAGAGTCTTGGTTCCTAACAGGAGGGAGAGTCTAGGTTCCTAACAGGAGAGAGAGTCTTGGTTCCTAACAGGAGGGAGAGTCTTGGTTCCTAACAGGAGGGAGAGTCTTGGTTCCTAGCAGGAGAGAGAGTCTTGGTTCCTAACAGGAGGGAGAGTCTTGGTTCCTAGCAGGAGGGAGTGTCTTGGTTCCTAGCAGGAGAGAGTCTTAGTTCCTAGGAGAGAGATACTTTACCAGAAACACTTTGAAGTTGAAAGTGACACCGATCACTAACGATCCAAAGTACTCTGGGTCACCGTCAAATTAAAAGTACGATGACGTGAACGTCATTTGATTCAGTAACCTTACTTACGCAACCTTCATCAGTCGACCAACCCAGTATCACTGGCTGCTGGTGATCCGGATGCCCCTAAGGTATAACCCAGTCAGAGACCAGGTACAACACAGTCACAGACCAGGTATAACCCAGTCACAGACCAGGTACAACACAGTCACAGACCAGGTATCACACAGTAAGAGACCAGGTACAACACAGTCACAGACCAGGTATAACCCAGTTAGAGACCAGGTATAACCCAGTCAGAGACCAGGTACCACCCAGTCACAGACCAGGTATAACCCAGTCAGAGACCATTTACAACACAGTCACAGACCAGGTACAACACAGTCACAGACCAGGTATCACACAGTTAGAGACCAGGTATAACAGAGACCAGGTATAACACAGACCAGGTATCACACAGTTAGAGACCAGGTATAACCCAGTCAGAGACCAGGTACCACCCAGTCACAGACCAGGTATAACCCAGTTAGAGACCAGGTATAACAAAGACCAGGTATAACCCAGTTAGAGACCAGGTATAACACAGACCAGGTATAACCCAGTTAGAGACCAGGTATAATACAGACCAGGTATAACCCAGTTAGAGACCAGGTATAACACAGACCAGGTATAACCCAGTTAGAGACCAGGTATAATACAGACCAGGTATAACCCAGTTAGAGACCAGGTATCACACAGACCAGGTATAACCCAGTTAGAGACCAGGTATAACACAGACCAGGTATAACCCAGTTAGAGACCAGGTATAACCCAGTCACAGACCAGGTATAACCCAGTTAGAGACCAGGTATAACACAGACCAGGTATAGCCCAGTAAGGGACCGGGCCGGCCGACTGTTGCCTCATGAACCTTGTCTCAGTCTTGTGTCCGCTGATCGCAGCAAAAGAACATCATGGCGGAGAGGAACGTCCTGCTGAAGAGCCTGACGCACCCCTTCCTGGTGGGACTTCACTACTCCTTCCAGACCCCGGAGAAGCTCTACTTCGTCCTGGACTACGTCAACGGAGGAGAGGTAGGAGGCCACACTCTACTACTACTACTACTACTACTACGACTCTTCGTCCCCTGGGGGTCATAAGGCTTCAATGAGTGCTCTCCACTCCGCTCGGACTCCGGCAGCGTATTTACGAATCCTACTATGACCACGCCAAGACCCGCCCTACTCTGGCTGTGATTGGCCGGGTTGCATGCAACTCAACTGGACGCTATAGAACTCTACGGCAGTCTCGCTGTGAGCATTCGAAAGAGTCTCAAAATAACCCATAACCCCTAACCCTAAACATAACCCCTAACCCCTAACCCTAAGCATAAACCCTAACCCTAACCATAGCAGCTAATATTAAGTCAGTAAAAGCGCGGTAGTCTAATCCATAGACAGTAGAATCAAAGAAAGGGGGGACGTCTGTGACGGACCAATCAGAAATAGAGGCGGGCGTGTCTTTTTCGGGATATGGGCGTGGCCGTAGTAGGATTCGTAATGTCGCTCCCTGGCAGCATGTTGGGCCTCTCCCCATGACGGGTTCATCTGTTTCAGCTCTTGGGTCACAGTTCTGTGCCAGGTGGTTCTTGGCCTCCCAGGTGTTCTGGGAGGCCATCTCAACGCCCACACTCAGGGTCAACCGTTCAGCGGTACAAGGAAGGGGTTCCCCCACCAAGCCAAGGGATTGTTTAACAGTCAAATGTCCCTCTGATTTACCTGATTAACCTGCCGAACGGTCAGCGCTTTCTCCCATTGGCTGGTGGAAGGTGTTACGTTTGCACCCTGCGTACGATCGTCATAGCAACAGGGCACAGGTGAATGATGTGTTGTAGCAGTATGAGTGACCCCGGTTTAACACATAGAGCTGATTACAGATTAGATTGATTTATTTCAGGACAATGCACATTAAAAAACAAGTACAGCAGTACACATAAATGTGCCAGATTGTGGCCCAGGGGCTAATTTCCATCTGTTGTCCATAAGGCAGGTTGATGTTACAGTACTAATGACGAACGATATACAATAGTAACATTTGCTATATAAAACGGGGAGAAACAGAAAAAAAGTAAAACAGGACAATTCATTAACATGTGTTAAAACAGAGACATGATTCATTAGTATGCTCTACTGGGCAAATTCGGTACTGCATGCAGTTAGAGGTTGTTGCACGTTTGGTTGGCTCTAAGCCAGACCTTTACTTGGTTCTTGAAGGTGGCCAGAGTGGGACTTTCCCTTATAGTTGGGGGTAGTGTGTTCCATAGTGCACTACCTTTAATGGACAGTGCGTTACGGCTGAAGGTGTGGCGTCCACTGCGGTGGTCGCTCCAGAGTGGAGCTCCGACACACATACGATAGTGTAGGATCCTGGTGGATTGGGAATTGGTATTGCTGAGGAGGAGATGGAACGCTGTTGATGTTGTCATAGTTGTTATAATAATAATAATAATAATACATTTAATTTAGAGGCGCCTTTCAAAACACCCAAGGTCACCTTACAGAGCATATAGTCATCATACATATTTAAAAAAAAAGGAAGTCTTACCGTAGCTTCGCTCGTCTTATCTTATCTACGTTTTGAAATGGGCTTTATGGGTGTTGGTTGTTGTTTTGTATCTCCTCTGGTAAAATGAGGTTGAACTGATATTTTTAGCGCCAGTTGAGTAAGATCCGACAGAACATAAGCTAATATTGGTCCCTGATAATTGAATTGAAAATATATTTGTAATAGAAGTCACACTGATTATCCCAACATGATATCTTCAAGGAATGTGAGATATTCAGTTGTGAAATGTTAACATTTTATGAGTTATTAAATTAATCACATAGCTGTGCTGTGTGACTTTCTCCCTAATCACATAGCTGTGCTGCTCGCACACAAATACTTCAGCTACATCGTCTATACTAATATATTCAATATGTCCGTAAAGATTGTTTGAATATTTGTTCTTGTCCCGCATTTTCCCTGCTAAGTAAGATTATGTACTAATTGCATCCATATTGTCTTAATGTGCTTAGTTGGCTTTAAAGAACTTCGGCACTATCACACAAAGTCAATTGAGAGACATTCAAACTTTTGGGAGACATGTTTGTCCAATAATGGAATGCAATTGAAACCTCAAAAAGCCTCAAAAAGCCTAATTGGCGTTCAGCTTCGCCAAGTGCTTAGCAGCTCAAACCTCTGGTCCGCTGTAATCCCTCCGCACGCACCCTGACCACTGATCCTTTATTGACATCAAACCAACCCCAGCACCACGGGGGGGACCAGTGGTCCCCCACGACCGGACCCCCCCCCCCCGGCCCGGAGAGCATGCTCAGATCCAGACTCTCCCCATCTCAGTTTGAATGCTTTTGTCCATTCTTAGGATTGTATGATCTGGGGCATTGCTTCGCTCTCCGTTGTTTAATTTGATTCCAAAGACGTATTATGTCTTTGATTAGGTTTCCCCACCTGGCCGCGCTGCGCCCCAAAAGTCTGGTGCACGTTGTAACCCCCTCCTCTCTCTCTCCCCCTCCCTCTCTCTTTCTCTGTCTTTATCTCTCTCCCTTTCTTCCTTTCTCCAATCTCTCTCTCTCCCTCTCTCGTTTTCTCTCTCTCTCTCTCTCTCTCTCTCTCTCTCTCTCTCTCTCTCTCTCTCTCTCTCCATCTCTCCCCCTCCCCTCCCCCCCTCTCTCTCCCCCTCCCCCTCTCTCTCTCCCCCCCCCTCCCCCCTCCCCCCCCCCCCCTCTCTCTCTCTAGTTGTTCTTCCACCTCCAGAGGGAGAGGTGTTTCTCTGAGCCAAGGGCCCGGTTCTACGCCGCCGAGGTGGCCAGCGCCATCGGCTACCTGCACTCCCTCAACATTGTTTACAGGTCGGGACCACACACACACACACACACACACACACACACACACACACACACACACACACACACACACACACACACACACACACACACACACACACACACACACACACGCGCACCCGCACACGCATACATACTCACACACAAACACACACACACAGACAAGGGAGGGCAGCATAAAATAGGTAAGCATAAAAATAATAAGAACCAGTTCTGAACGTGATAATGCTTTGTCTCCTGCAGAGATCTGAAGCCTGAAAACATTCTTTTAGATGCCCAGGTAAGCCAGATCTACGCAACAGAAAACTAAATGTTAGCCAAAGCATCTAATCACCTTCCTACAGTCCATAGTGTAACCGCTACATCGGGGAAAGTATAGACCTAATATCTAACCGGTGCTGGATCGTTGTAATCCATTAACCGCGTCCCCTGCTGTGACGCAGAACTTTGTGAACCTGGCACTGATGCCTTATTTCATGCAATGTTATGTTGTGTAACGTTAATATGTCACTGGGGATTTGTTAAGTCAATTGTAAAATAAATTAATAAATAACATTCACTCACAGTGAGTTTTGTGTGTGCAGGTGTGCTTACATATGACTGATGACCCCTTTAAATATGTCTCTTTTGCGTGCGTGTGTGTGTGTTTGTGTGTGTGTGTGTGTGTGTGTGTGTGTGTGTGTGTGTGTGTGTGTGTGTGTGTGTGTGTGTGTGTGTGTGTGTGTGTGTGTGTGTGTGTGTGTGTGTCGGCATGTGTATGTTTGTTTATGCGTGTGTGTGTGCGTGTTTCTGTCTGTGTCTGTGTCTGTGTGTGTGTGTTTCTGTGTGTGTGTGTGTGTGTGTGTGTGTGTGTGTGTGTGTGTGTGTGTCTGTGTGTGTGTGTGTGTGTGTGTGTGTGTGTGTGTGTGTGTGTGTCTGTGTGTGTGTATGTCTGTGTGTCTGTGTGTGTGTGTGTGTGTGTGTTTCTGTGTGTGTGTGTGTGTGTGTGTGTGTGTGTGTGTGTGTGTGTGTGTGTGTGTGTGTGTGTGTGTGTGTGTGTGTGTGTGTGTGTGTGTGTGTGTGTCTGTGTGTGTGTGTGTGTGTGCGTCTCTCCAGGGTCATGTGGTGCTGACAGACTTCGGGCTGTGTAAAGAGGGCATCGAGGCCGAGACCACCACGTCCACCTTCTGCGGGACGCCTGAGGTGAACACATTATCACACATGATCCGTGATAATCAATAACTCAAGACTAGACTGTACTGGTTAAAGGGGCTGTAGAGCACATTATCCATGATAATCAATACCCCTACCTGCTTGTTAATGAGCTGTTCCTGAAGCCAATGTAACTTTAGAATATCTCAAACTAAATACACCCGACCCATGAACAGGTTGCACACTGATAAACTCCCTCTGGAACCCCCCCCCCCCCCCTCTGGCCATCCCAAACTCTGACACACTCCTTTCATTCACAAGTCAACTTAAATCCCATATTTCAGGACAGCCCACAACATCTGACAAATCATCCTCCGCTATCTTCCACCCTCTCTCTCTGTTAATGTGTCGTCTATTGTTGTGTTGCACTGTTGTTGATTTGACTTTTGTTTGAGTGTCTGTACTGTCTGTATTCCTTTTTGTAAAGCGTCTTTGAGTACTAAGAAAAGCGCTGTAAAAAAAAAGATCTAATATTAATATTATTATTATTAATCTCCTCTTTGAGGTTTGTGGTCTTCAAGGCCCTGGTTGTTGTCCCCGGGCCCCGTAGTGATCTCGTGTTGACGTCGTTCCCTGTCTCCCCGTGGCCCCTGCGGCCCAGTAGTACCTGGCCCCGGAGGTGCTGCGCAAACAGCCGTACGACCGCACGGTGGACTGGTGGTGCCTCGGAGCCGTGCTCTACGAGATGATCTACAGCCTGGTGGGTCCCCCCCTTTGTCCGTGTGGTGGGGTGACGTGAGATCGTGTCATGAATCGGAAACGTAAAGACACACATAGAGCGTACCCTTTAAGGCCCAGTTCTTACCGCGGCGACCCGGGTTTGATTCCTGCCCCCCGCGGTGCTTTGCTGAATGTCTTCCCCCCTCTCTCCCTCTACCTTCCTGTCTCCTGGCTCGCTCGCCACAAAATGGAACCCTTTTCTCACTGGCCGGCCATGCCAAGCAAAATCCGATAAGCAAAAGCCTAATGCTACCAGTTACTAAAATGTTACAACGTCAACACTGTGGCAAGATCCTGAATTCTCTGCGGTGTATCGGTGAGCTGGCTGACCCTCCTGTGTACTATTAGGCTATTAGGCTATACGGTGCAAATACTGCACTTACCTAGGGCGAGTGATTTGGGTATTTTCACAGAATTAAAGTGGTGAATGCAGAAATACGACTGGTGGTGTATGAAATCAGTAGACACCAACCCAGAACTATATCCAAATTAACTGCCAGAACACCCTAGAATATATATTTAAATTTACATTCTACCATAAAAAGGATAAATCCTTCAAAAATATAAATCGTATGGAAATTAAAAACAGATCTAACATAGTCCCGCCCCCCCCCCCCCTTCATCCTCCCCTCAGCCTCCGTTCTACAGCCGCGACATATCGGAGATGTACGACGGGATCCTGCACAAGCCCCTCCCCCTTCGCCCGGGGAAGTCGGAAGCGGTGTGCGCGCTGCTCGTCGGCCTGCTGCAGAAGGATCAGAACCGCCGCCTGGGCGCCATCGCTGACTTTGTGAGTGGTGGGCGTGTGCCCGGTCGCCGGAAGGGGCGTGGCTTGTTCCATGGCGGGCCCTCTTTCTAGAGCACTGCAGCTTTAAGAGGCACTCCTGTAGTGCTGCTTTAAGTTTGATGCTGCTGGACTCTGAAACAATTTAGATAGTGCAGCTTTAACCCTGTCACCCAGCATAATGTTTGTTCTTAGTCCATGGAGCTAGAATGTTACTTACAGAGGTACATTGGATGAGTTTCACTTCATTATTCTTTGCCTTTTAATTATTATAGGTTTTACCTAAAGATCAGCATATTCTCATTACAAATGTAACATAGATTATGCTCTTCATTGGGGCGTTAATATTTGTATATTTTGATCTCTTTCGTCTTGGTGCAGTTGGAGATAAAGAATCACGTCTTCTTCTCGCCGATCAACTGGGATGACCTTTACCACAAGAGGATCACCCCCCCGTACAACCCCAACGTGGTGAGTGGGCTACTCCTGCATTTCATCCGTCGGTTTTATCACCAAGTCTGGATGCAGCTGAAGTTGAAGCCTCAGGTTCAGGTCTATCCAATAGGACTGGTTGGTTTCGGTCCGATTGGAACTGCGTATGTAGTCTGTCCTCGTAAATAGAGGACATTTTAACCAGTTTTTTTATCCTTACTCACTTGTATTAATATCTGCCACTTGGTACCCAAAGTGCCCGGCGTAAAATATATCAACATAGATAACAACAGAAATAATAATAATAATATATATATAATATGTATAATAATAATTTAGACTTTATAATTTATATTGTTTATACCCTGTTTGGCCCTGTTTGAGGTTGTTGGTTTTGTTTGTCTCGTTTTGTCCTTACTTTAGCATTTACTTTAGCATTGACCTTAGCGACAATTTTTGTTTTCATTAATACTTTTTATAGTATTGTCTTTCATCCTGTTTGTCCAATGCTGCTGGGCTGCTGCAACAAACACATTTCTAATCTTATCTAATCGGACAGAAGGAAAACTGTCTGTGTAACCGTCTTGTTGTTCATCCTGGAACCTTCCAGAAAGGCCCGGCGGACACCCAGCATATCGACCCCGAGTTCACCCGCGAGATGGTCCCTAGCTCTGTGAGCCGGACCCCCGAGTTCAACGCCAGCACCAGCTCCAACAACGCCTTCAACGGCTTCTCCTTCGTCTCCAACGAGGACAGCTTCCTGTGAGGTAGCAGTCACTTCCTGTAGCCGGCACTTCCTGTAGCGCTGAAGACGTCACATGACCGCGCATTTAGTCAGGGCGTCGATGAATGTGTGAATGTTATAATTGTAATGAGGGTGTAGCCGTTCAAACTGAATTTGTGATTGTGTGGAGGTGGGACGAACCATTAAAGAGTAAAACACGCAGAGATGGTCAGGATTAAAGGATGTTCTGTTGGGGGTTAAGTCTGGCATGGATCTGGGTAAAAGCAAAGCATCCTGGGAATCTCCTCGCATCTTAACTAGATTTGTTATTAGTGTATATTAAAATATGATAATGCTTTTGTACAAACAAGTCTACCACAAAAAAACGTTTGAAGGTAATTGGGTCACAGTTTGTAATAAGGTTCAGTGGTAAGTCATTTATAAAACAAATCATCAACAAAACATAGATAAGCAAGCCTTTAGATAATGATTAGCTTATCGTTCACAAAACATTAATATAAATTTGTAGAAGATTAATGAGTGCTATGTTAAAGGGCCCCTATTTTTCCCCCAGGTTTGATGTTGATGGTCATTACAAGTCATAGTAGTCTTAAAATCCACCCTCTAGTGACATCATAAGTGGGCGTGTCCGCCCGGATGTCTGATGGGATATATCAGCCACTAACAGTCTGTCTACTTGATAGGCTGGTTGATGACAGCACTTCTTAATCATCTACAAATGTATATTCATGTTTTGTTTATGATATCTTCATCATTAACTAAAGGCCTATAAATGGCATACCACTGAAAGTTGTTATAAAGTGTTACCAGTGAAAATACTACTAGTTATTCTACTCACTCGACAAATTCATTTAAAAATCATGGATTGGATTCCTTGCTAGTTGTAATCTCTAAAATAGTTAACAATGACTTTGGCATACTTTTTCACTACACAATCTGTGCAGAAAACTGTGCTTTTGTAAATATTGTAAGTGTAATGTGTGTGATGTGACAAGAACTAAGCGCCTTTCCACCTTGGAATTGTTCCTGAAAATGTTAGCCTTGTATAACATGGTAATACGGTGGATTGAATGTGTTTGGCTTAGTCGACAATGGACCTTAAAACTGAAACCCTTCGTAGAATGAACCTGAGCCAACTTGTTTCGTCATTTTATATGAACTAATGCCAATGTCATCACCAAAGGCCTATGTTGCAGTGTCATCTATCATGTTCTTCAAGGAAAGAGGGGTCGAATCCAAAGGAATAGCTTTAAAGATACTTTATTTGTATAAAGTATTTTCGGTATGGTAAACTGATGCTCTGAAGATAAGAGAGATTGAAGATGTGCCTTAGCACGTGCGAGAGTGTTCTCCTAGCTGGTCTAAGACTTTAGCCCACGAATGTCCTAGCGCTGCCTGGAGAGTTCTGGTGTCTTCAAGATGTGGAGGCTTTCTTATGGACTCGGAGGACCGGAAGACTTGGAGAAAACCGGTGGGACGTAATCCTCGGTTTCCTCGCTTGGTCTGTGGTGCTGCCCTCTGTGGATAAAGTATCTATTGCAGCCTTCAGTAAGGCTCCCCTTGTGGCTATGTATGGTATTTACGGCTAATATGTTTGGTCTTCATTGAGTCTATGTGTGGGTAGCTTAGATTCTTAAAATACGTAACAGTCCCTCCTTGGTCATCTCAGATGACCATACAATAATATTTTAAATCATAAACACCATTTACCACACCGAAAACAGTCAAATTAGGATCAACACCATCTACCGTTGTGGAAAACTCTTGAATAGAGGGGAAAAACCACAACGGGCTCATAATACTGAAATGGCATCCACCTTGTGGGTCTCATTGGAAATACAGGTCATTATTTAACAATACAACAATGAACATAAATCTTGTTATCATAAAATCACATGGCCAAATATCACACAAACAAAACCATTCATAGAAATCCTGAGCTAATACTTTTGGTTATGTGCTACAAGGCCATACAATTTTCATCATGTGTAAAAGTAAAGTAAAAATTGGTAGACATAATACAATTTTAAAATTTCAAAATAATTGACAAGCTATCATGGATTTGGGGGGTTCAGGTGATCTTCGTGTATTGGTGCGCCGGTTCATGTGGGTGGTTTGGGCATAGATTTATTGCAGTCATTGTTTTTTCTGTCGCCGTCTGGCCTGTAATTCATGAACCCAAGACTCGTCCCTCCTTGTCAAGGGCTCAACTCAGAGGGGTTACTCCTACATCATGGGAGCCTTCAAACAGGTTCTCCGTCGTCGTCGTGTCAGTAACAGGTGGCCTGTAAAACAATCGCCTCAAAGAAGATCAACTGTACCATTATTAATGCAGCGATTCAGAAATAACGAGTTGTACTCATAACCAAACAATACTATATAATAACAAACACAATTCGTCTTGGTGGTTCAATAATTAATTATTCAAGTAAATCCAGGATGTTGATTATCTTAGACACAGGTGCTACAAATGGTGGCATTTTATTCTATATATTGTAATTGGATAGGTTCAGGTTCCTCAGGTGGTATCTCATTGAAGTTCAACGGATTATATCTGATTCCTACGTAAGCATGAATGTCACCTGGCACTTTTGTGGCGCCCAATGCTGTGGTGATCAGCCGATTCAGTAGCCCTCATGCGCAGGGAATACAACAGCAGCCGACAACAATTAACACGGCTACTGCCATTATTCCCGCGATGAGTACTGACTGGATCATACCTCTCCACCTACCAAACAGGTTCTCCATCCATCCAGCTATTGGGTCACCAATACCGGAGTTCTCGGCCAACTCCAACTTGAGGGATTGCAGTCCAGCCAATGCCCTGGCCACGGACCCATCTGGTGCTGTGTTATTGGGGATAAATGTACAACATGTTGTCCCTATCATCCCGCACACCCCTCCTCGTTCTGCTAATAACATATCTAAAGCTAGCCTATTCTGATAGGTCATCCGGGAGGTGGCATCCAATTGTTCGGACAGTCCTTTGACTGCCTCTTCTGTAAAATTAACAAACCGTTGTTGATTATAGTATATGTAATTTATCCAGTCAACATTTTTATTAATAGTAGACCACCAAAATAGAACTGATTCAAATCCTGCCGCTACCTGATTCCGGGCTTTATGTTCGTTGGGGACCCCTCGGGGTACTCCTATTGCGTCTATGTATATGTTTTTATCAAAACTACCCGGGACTGGTGCATACTCTCGTTTCCGACGGGTCAAGTCCGGGAGACCACCGTTGCTGGATAATGTGAGATCCATCACCGTCTTGCTATCGGGTAAAATGTAGATGGGCATTATTAACTGTATGATTGCGCATGTTCCTGAGAATTCAAAGGGGAGAACTCCCCTGAGGATCAGACCTCCACAGAACCACCATATATCACTACGGGCACGGGTCATATTGGACAACAATTTTATCTCTCTAGTGGTGTTACAAGAGTCAAGAGGAAATGATCCCACCTTTCTCCCTGTTCCCCTTCCTGTGATACAATGATAGTCCGGAGTTAAATTAACTTCAAATCTTGGGGGTAAAGATCTAATCGGGGTCTGAGGATACATGTTATTTAGTCTGGATTTTATTGCAATTGTGCACCCTGGGATGTGGCCGTCCACGAATAATTCCAATAGACAAACAAAACCTTGCGGTGAATTATGCGGGGTGATTCTAGCGGGGGCTGTGGTCAAGGAGGGGCGGCCGGCGGCACAGATAATGCAGTTGGTCTTGCCCTGGGCCCGGGCCGTGTAGTTCATCCATTTTAACCACATGTTCTGATCAAGCTCACCCGTCTTTACCTCCCAATATTCTTCGTGCGTCCCTCCATTTGGGTGCACTACCGGGGGTGGTGAGAGATGAGGCGCTCCTAAGGAATCATACGTCCCTCTAGATGGAAATTTATTGGGACCGCATGCAACTCCTGATAGATGGATAACTACCTTTAGGTCCTCCCCATAAGTATCCGCCCTTAACGTTAGAAAAACCAGGCCTTTGTCTGTCTTATGAGATCTGTTTTCGGGAATGAGTAAATCTGCCCTTAGCTTTATGAATATTGACTCTCCCTTGACTGCTAGACCATTATTGCTCCAGACTTCTTTATAGCCATATAATCTTCTGGTAAGGGAGATTCCCTTTTGGATTTCCTTGTAGTTGGACCTCAGGGGATAATAGCCCTCCTTGTACCCAGGATGGGTAAGCCACGACGCCTGAAACCACGCCCCGCAGGAATAATCTCTCATGTAGCTACCGTCTCGTCTGGTGCTTACGCACATGTACTTTTCTGCCTGGTAGACCTGGTCCTTCCTGGTCCCACAGGGCAGCATATCACAAAAATTCAGCTCAAAGATACTTTCTATCCCTCGACAGTACTTTAACGAGACCTGACCTGTTGTTGTTGGTTTAGGCGGTGGGTACCTGGCGATGTTGTCTCCCGCTCCTTCTTGGAACAGGACTACCAGAAGGAATCCTACCAGGTACTTTCCTAAGGGCACGCTGTGGCCCATCGTCTTGGGATGAGGGGTGTTTGTACTTGGCTTGGAGTGCAGCTAGGTCGGTCAGGGTCTCAGTCCACGATCTGCCAGGAGTATCTGCTTTGCGGCACCGGCTCAGGTGGTGCCACTGGGCCCCACGTCGGTCCTCTACAGAAACAGAAAAGGGTTTGGCCAAGAATACCTTGTATGGCCCCTTCCACCGGTCTTCTAGGTCTTTCGATGGTGTTTTTTCACCCAGATCCACTCGCCAGGTGTCACCGACGTTGGTGAAGGATTCTCTGGATCGGACGGCTTCTGGTCTGTGATCTGTCTTGCTACACAACTTTCAATCCTTGATTTAATATTCACACTACATCCCTCCTTGCGCATTGCTTCAGCCATGCGCATATAAATTAACCAATCCTAACCATTTCTTATTTGGTATTTTGGACCTCGTCAGGTCTGTTGAACTATGCATTTCTACCGCTTGTCCTCAGGATCCTCTATTGGGGGGGACTCCTCTATTGGAGGTTATCCCAGAACTCTTCTAATAAGAATCCCCAGGCCTGGATAACCCCGGATTTCTGTGGACGAGCGGTATGCACGCTATGGACAACTTTAAAGGCTAACCGTTCATGATGTGGAGTCTAGCTATTTTAAGATCACTGTGTAACTGCCGTACAGGGATCTGGTTGATGCAAGACCTCTGGGTTGGTGCCCTTTTGTAGGCTTCTAGTTTCTGGAATCCGGCTTTCCTAATTGTCGAATACAAGATAATGCATTCATATTGTGGTACGATATTATATCTATTGCAATCGCTCCAACGGAAGCAATAGTTGACCTTTGAACATTTCACGCAGTGTTTATTCGTATGTAGTAGCTGATTATAGCAGAATTTAAGCCATGTACATTTAATATTCGCAAAAAACGTATTGTAATTGTGTCTACCGCAGTTGAGCTAACTCCCTCCTTGGGCACCGTTTAAAACCATGTGCACCATTTATTAATTCAACATATTATTCTAGCAGTTGAAACCCGTGTCTATTTGAACCAGCCTGGTTCTCTACCTGTCTTGCTATACAAAACGCATGTATAATAGACAGAAGTGCTCAGCAACCTGAAAAAATAATTACTGTCAGTGTTTGGCATTCGTTCTTATACTGCCATTTCCTGGAGAGAGAAAGAATTAAGATCAATGCAGAGAAGTAAAAAGATGAGTGTTTGGCAACTATAATGCTTGTGTTGCCACCTCCTAAAGAGAAAAGAGAATTAATATTTTATGCACAGAAGTAAAATGATGATGATGGGCAACTGATCGTTGCCTTCCTGATTAGAAAAGAGAATATTTGTAGTAATGTTAACGATTAAAATGATGAATGTCGGGCATCCATTACTGCTCGGGTTGCCAAGGTCTGACGAGAAAAGAGAACAAATTTATTACAAATGCAAGAGATCGGCTACTTGGAAAGTTGGGGGGACGTCTAGTTGGGACTAATAATAGTTATATACTTGTGGTACATTTGGAGATGTTGAGATGTAATTGGGAATAATCTCGTGTTAACGAGTAGGCGGCACTACCAAGAACTACAAATATGGCTGCGGTGCATACTACATACGTATCAGCCGACTACAGAAACTTCTGAGTTCTATCTGTCCGGCTGAACACTGTGGTACCTTATGGCATAAGGCTACCACTTAACCGCATTTGCGCTCTCAGTACACTTTCTCCGCGCTGTGTGTACATGTATATATAAAAGTTATCGTTGTTAAAAATAGCGACACAGAGAGAGATGTGTCGTGGGAGAGGCTGGGGGGTTGGTCTATATGATGAGGGTTTAGAGGGAGGAAGATTGGTGGTGGGGGATGGGGTTCATTAAGACAGTGGAGGAGGAGATTGGAACTCTCGTTAATGTTCTTTTGTGGCTCGATCTTCACAGAGACCGATAGTGGAGGACCTTACCTCGCACCCATAACCATGAACAATCGTTAACTACAAGTACTCAAAACGACGCCAGTGGGGCATTAAAGACAAATCTATTCTGTGGGGGGGGGTGGGAGATAGGGACTAAAGGATGGGGAAGGAATTTAAAGGGTGTGGTAGGGCCTACCTTTAGACAGGCAGGCAGACAGAGAGAAAGAGCGAGGAATTGGGAGTTACAAGATTGTACAACGTTAATTACTCTTCAATATTCCGTATTGAATTTGTGGAACAACCTTCCTGGTTGCCCAAAAGCAATATGTCTGTACAAACAAAGTGGAGAGAGAGTGAGTGAGTGAGTGAGTGAGTGAGTGAGGAAGAGGAAGAGGGAGCGGGGGAGAGAGAGCGAGAGAGATCTGCTATTCCAGGTCAGAGGTCATGCAGTCTTAACAAAAGACTGACCATTCAGACCCTACTGACTTGTAGGAGAGAGAGAGATGAGAGAGATGAGAGGGTGAGAGAGAGGGGGGGGAGAGGGAGAGAGTGAGAGAGAGATAGGATGTAACACTTAAGTTGAGCCCCCCGTTGCTTTAGAGAAATGGCGTCTATTTCAAAAAAGGAGTTCGACTATAACGACTGATGGTATGAACAAAGGAAACGCACGGTTCCAAGACGCGAGGTCCCCTTAAATCGTACACCACGTGGTACATCCAAAGGGCTGTAGAGACAAACTAGTTTTGACCCAGGTAGCTCTAGTCAAAAGCATGTATTGGATCTCTATAAGAAGTAAGAGATTCCTGCAAGTTTGTCCCCACGGCGGGTTAGCGAGGCGCTTGATAGCAGATGGGTTATTACTGCGTAAGTCCACCTCTACGGCTGCGTTCTATACTAACCAAAATTGCACATGAGATGTTACGTGAACCGGGCTGTGAGGAATCAATTCGATTTGAATTCCTTGGCTAACTACGGCCAAGCTTCCGGTTTAATATGCAACTAAGCTAGATTAACGTTAAAAACCTGACCTTTCCTCACCCCGCCGTAAGAGTTCAGAAGTTTATGGTCGGTAATAAATATACCTTATGGTGGCCCGGTTTAACGTCGGCGCTTCACCAAATAAATAACACGTAACCACAGGTGATATGTCTCCCACGTTGGTACGAACATTTAGATCTAAGTCAGGATTGCATTTGTCTATCTACAAACCCATATAAAACACACTCCTAGCCCTTATACTTCGTGAGCTCGTTATTTAATTTCAATCTGTTAGCTTATTCTAGGCCGTTTGTAACCGGCTGTATGAATTTAAACCAGTCCGAGATTACACGTCCCCGCAGCCTGACGGATGCAGTACAAGCTATTCACCTAATGTTACTAATCTAACTATACAGAGTTTAGTCATTGACAACAGGTTCTGTTTACCTTTGTTTTGGCGCCTGTAAGTAGCTTGTACTGCTTTCCGAACGGCCTCGCGGTCGCCAGTCTCGGTCCGGACTTTCCACGAACGTCGGGGTCAACCAATTATCATGTTCTTCAAGGAAAGAGGGGTCGAATCCAAAGGAATAGCTTTAAAGATACTTTATTTGTATAAAGTATTTTCGGTATGGTAAACTGATGCTCTGAAGATAAGAGAGATTGAAGATGTGCCTTAGCACGTGCGAGAGTGTTCTCCTAGCTGGTCTAAGACTTTAGCCCACGAATGTCCTAGCGCTGCCTGGAGAGTTCTGGTGTCTTCAAGATGTGGAGGCTTTCTTATGGACTCGGAGGACCGGAAGACTTGGAGAAAACCGGTGGGACGTAATCCTCGGTTTCCTCGCTTGGTCTGTGGTGCTGCCCTCTGTGGATAAAGTATCTATTGCAGCCTTCAGTAAGGCTCCCCTTGTGGCTATGTATGGTATTTACGGCTAATATGTTTGGTCTTCATTGAGTCTATGTGTGGGTAGCTTAGATTCTTAAAATACGTAACACATCTGAGATACTTTTACATTCTGGTGACAACCAGGTAACCCGTGGACACCAGTCACTTCAGCATGACTGGAATGACTGGAAACCATTCTGCACCTCTCAGGTGCTACTTCGGTTTTCGGGCCATTATAAGAGAAATGGTTCCAACCATGGTTCTACCTTGTGAATGAAAGTGTTTCTCACTCACAACAAACCCGACGGCATTCCAGTGATAGAAACACCGCAAACAGTAGGATTATATACGAGCAGAGGAAACACGATGTGATCGGCGGCCGAGCGGTGTTTGTGGGCTCAACAACTTAAGACGGTTGTGATGCGACGTTAATGCGCGGACGGCCTGGTCGTGTTGCTTTGGGTGTTCGTGCCGAGGCCGTGTTGGCTGTAAACAGAGGAGGACGGAGCGAGGTCACCGCCAGCAGCACCGGGGTCCCGGAGGACTGGGCGCTGCTGAGGCAGACGTCTGTGTGCGCTGTTTCCGTGTGTGTCTGTGTTTGTGTGTGTGTATATAGAGAGAGAACCGGTCAATAAACTTGTTTTCAAAACATGCACATGTTTCGTTTTTAATGGGTTGTTAATGGAAACAAAAAAGTTGCGTACGTGTTGTTGTGATTCGTCTTTTAATGACCATGGAACACGAAACAGAAGGCGGAAACCACCTTAAGACCAACAGGGGAAAAACATTAAAAAATGTGCGTTTAAAGAGCAAGTGGGAAAGAGAATTCTGGACCATATGTCTAAGGTTAAGATGTAAGATGTCAAGATACTAATTATATCTATTCATGACTAAATGTGGTATTAAGGTTGTATCGTACCATGGTTGATACGACATGACTTGCTTGTGTTAGAAACCGAGTCAAAGTCAAACGTGTGTGTGTGTGTGTGTGTGTGTGTGTGTGTGTGTGTGTGTGTGTGTGTGTGTGTGTGTGTGTGTGTGTGTGTGTGTGTGTGTGTGTTTGTTTATATCTAAGTGAATGAAAACAGTGATGTATTCAGCCATGGTCAATGTAAACAGAACCAACATTTTTGAACTGCACGTGAAGAAACAAGCCATTTTTAAACAAAGTCAACTAGAGTGCAAACCTAAATGAAAAGTTCTCAAGAACTCCTTTTTTATTTTTTATTTACAGCACCAACAAATCAGTGCATTTGTCCAACATTTAAATCCGTAGGTTCGCACCTTCAGGTCTTAAAAAGCAATTAAGTTAGTGATTATGTTTGGGGTACCTGCATGTGTGCACACCCATGCTGCACCCGTGTGTGTGTGTGTGTGTGTGTGTGTGTGTGTGTGTGTGTGTGTGTGTGTGTGTGTGTGTGTGTGTGTGTGTGTGTGTGGTGTGTGTGTGTGTGTGTGTGTGTGTGTGTGTGTGTGTGTGTGTGTCTGTGTGTGTGCACGCGTGTGTGTGCGTGCGTGTGTATGTGCCTGTTCAAACAGCGTCTACTTCCACATAGCAACCACTTCCGAACCGGTTGGAGATTGGCACTGGCTCCGAACCAGTCCTGGAACCGCGATCAGGGGCATCAGAGGAAGAGTCTGGGGGAACAGTGAGGGGAGGAAGCACGCGACTTAAGGGCTCTTTATAGTCCCACGTTCACGCAACGCAAGGGGGCTACGGACCCATTACGTCCTTGCGGACCCTCCACCGCCAGGGCCGGACGTGCGTCTCCCCAACAATGTTAACCTTCCGTCGAGGCGACGCAATCACAGCAAGGGCTCTGATTGGCCCGCTCACTAAAACCCGACGCAGAGCCATAAAGGTTCACGACTGCGTCGGAGCGTCTGCGTGGTCGTTGCGTTGCGTGAACGTGGGACCATAGTCAGCCCTTTAGAACCGTAAAGAGGTAAGCGCCTATACCTTCAGACACGCCCGCCTGTAGGAGTTGAGGACCTAATAGGGGACTGAGCGCTCAGACAGCTCGTCTAGTTCTGGAGGAAGCCGGAGACAGAGAGTCACCACAACAACACTGACAACAACACTCTCTGTTGTACAGTAGATCACAAGTCAAAGTAAAGGCTCAAGACTCACCTGTTCAGGGTCCACCTCGACTCTGCATAGCCACCCTCCCCCTTCTGGCCACCATTGTACACTGTATTGTATTGTATTGTATTATAGTACTTAACCAACATTGTATTGTATTGTGTACAATGTGTGTAACACAGGGAATTAGTTAGCCTAGCGATTGTTGTACTTGCACTTCTTATGACAAATGTACTTATTGTAAGTCGCTTTGGATAAAAGCGTCTGCTAAATGCCCTAAATGTAAATGTAAAATGTAAATGTAATGGCCCTCAGTACTTTGGATCTTTTTATTTATTGACCCTTTAAACTCATAGTCTCAGTTGCGATGGAGATCTCTTGCTCAGGAGTGACCGGTAATTTAGTTTGACCAGACAAGCACACTGGTCAATACATACAGTATATACAAAACCTGATTCAAACGTGGTTCGTAGAATAGTGCTGGGAACCAATATTAGGGTAGTTCATGTAGCCTAACTAGTCAATAGACAATTTGGAAAATCGGGCCACAGAAATAGGGCAGGCCTCGAGGTTGTATTTGTCCTCTGTAATTAGAAACCACGGGAGGGATAATCAAATCTAAATATTGTCATCACACTGAACATTATTCACAACGTAATAATATCCTCAACCTAATAGCGAACAGTTATTCTCCCCCTTCCTTTCAATTCAGTTCAATTGACAATAGGATCACCAAAAAGTGAAGATACTGTGAAACTGTTTGATGCATGTCTCTGTAAACAATGACGAAATGATGAATCCATCCATTCATATAATCCCCACATAACCGCTCACCGCCGTCCATAATTCATCCCCCTATCCCCAGCGGTGTCCGTGCATGGCGATAACAGCGGGCGTGGGGGTGGGCGTGTGCCGTACGCTCTGGGTCTGGCTTTGGGGGTTTGGGCTGCCCTGCTGGGCTAGCATGGAGCTGTAGAACCCGTTCAACTTAAAGGGCTCTTTATGGTCCCACGTTCCCACAACGCAAGGGGATTACGACCCTCCTTGCGTCCACCGCAAGGGCCGGACGTGCGCTTCCCAAAAATCTTAACCTTCCGTGCGGCGACGCAGCAGCAAGGGCTGCGAATGGTCCGCTTACTAAAACTCGATGCAGAACCATAAACGTTCATGACTGCCTCGACGAGTCTGCGTGGTCAATGTGTTGCAGAAACGTGGAACCATAAAAAGCCCTTTACTTTTAAAAAACTGACGCACAGTTCCGGCTGCGGCCGCCAGGTGGTGTCATGATGGACCGGTGTAATGGAGTTAGAAATAGTTTTGATTATGTGCGAGTTTTGCCAGAGTTGTATTATTTCTAATTGAGCCTCTTGTGGAGTTGTGGTGTGCTACAGGTCTGGTGTGTTTTGTCTGTTGCGTGTTGCCGTACCTCTTTAGAGCGGTCTTGCCGTAAGACAGAGGTATAAGTTCTCCCAGTATTGTATTTTGTTTAAGGAGAAATAGATAATTTAGGTGGTGTATTTTAATGCAGTGTATGTATTATTTGTTTTAGCATGCATTGTGATGATTTTGGAATAATTTAAATTAACTAATGAAACGTTTATTATTATTATTTTCATTAGACCATGTGCATGCTAACTAGCTTAAAAGATCCTTATGCTATCAAAGTAATGTTACTGCATTGGAAGGTAAATGCATTTCATTTTGTTTTCATACATGCAGAGCCTGTAAAGATCAACACCACCACGCTTTATGAGGACATTTTGTCTGTTGTCTTGTTTCCAGGTATGCTCGAAAGTGTAATAGGCCTATATAAATAGCAATCTTGTATTTCAGTTTATATTAATGCTGTTGTTTCTTATTTTATATGATTATTGTATGTATTTGTTTTGTAAGGTTTAAGAAATAATTGTGTTCTTCAGGTAAAAAAATAATTATTTTGATAGGCCTATAATAAGTAAGAGCGGTGACAGCCTGCAAAGATCAACACCACCACGCTTTATGAAGACATTGTGTCTGTTGTCTGCGGTTCCCAGGCCTTTAAAATTAAGAAGATGAAAGCACGTCGTTGTCCTTCAGTTCTTCATTGAATGACAACCGTTACACCAGCAGATGGCAGTAGAAGTCCACGATGCTCTAGTTGAGGCGGACGCCTGCGGTTGCAGGGCCGAGTCTGAACAGTCCTACTGGGTCAGAACGTGACTGCGAAATGGAGAGACACGGTCGCATGAATTCTTCTACTAGGGATACACGTGAGGAGGTGGAGAACAAGAGAACGATCGAGAGGATGCATCTCCCTTGGCTATCCTGGGGATAGTGTAACCGTAGTTGTCCTGGAGCAATTTCTGGTCAAACACTGATAGCATGTGGCCACCGTTCTGTTACACACACACACACACACACACACACACACACACACACACACACACACACACACACACACACACACACACACACACACACACACACACACACACACACACACACACACACACACACACACACACACACACACATGGAGAGGTGAAAGGTACTGACTACACATGAAATGTGCTCTATGTTTTTTATTTGTATTATTATGATTATATAGACCTATATATAATTATATTTTTATATTGACACGCCACAGTTTTACCTGAGCAGCAAAGAATATTAGTGTAGGTTTAACATCCTAGCAGTACCTATAGATGTACTGTAAATTAATAGCTTCCAAACCACTGCTGGATTTGTTCCCTGCTCACCTTTAGTCCTTTTAATACCGATAAAAATATGTGGATACATATTTACAAATCTTTGACTATGTATATAACTATTTTGATACGTAAATACAGCTTATTATCCAGAAGATAAACATTTGGTACCGTATATTATTTTAGATCACATACATTAACTATAAATAAATCCCGCGAC
>NC_079412.1:27779790-27821350 GCF_026213295.1 Gadus chalcogrammus | reverse complement strand
ATGTGTTAAAACAGAGACATGATTCATTACTATCTTCTTCTGGGCAAATACGGTACAGCATGCAGTTAGAGGTGGTTGCACGTTTGGTTGGCTCTGAGCCAGACCTTTACTTGGTTCTTGAAGGTGGCCAGAGTGGGACTTTCCCTTATAGTTGGGGGTAGTGTGTTCCATAGTGCACTACCTTTAATGGACAGTGCGTTACGGCTGAAGGTGTGGCGTCCACTGCGTCCACACACGATAGTGTAGGATCCTGGTGGATTGGGAATTGGTATTGCTGAGGAGGAGATGGAACGCTGTTGATGTTGTCATAGTTGTTATGAGGAAGTCTTACCGTAGCTTCGCTCGTCTTATCTTATCTACGTTTTGAAATGGGCTTTATGGGTGTTGGTTGTTGTTTTGTATCTCCTCTGGTAAAATGAGGTTGTTGAACTGATATTTTTAGCGTCAGTTGAGTAAGATCCCACAGAACATAAGCTAATATTGGTCCCTGATAATTGAATTGAAAATATATTTGTAATAGAAGTCACACTGATTATCCCAACATGATATCTTGAAGGAATGTGAGATGTTAACATTTTATGAGTTATTAAATTAGGAGACTCTTTCTCCCTAATCACATAGCTGTGCTGCTCGCACACAAATACTTCAGCTACATCGTCTATACTAATATATTCAATATGTCCGTAAAGATTGTTTGAATATTTGTTCTTGTGCTTTTGGGCCCCCGCCCAAAAGCTTTCAATAGCTTATTTTGGGGGACCCATTCATGCATGCATGCATGTATGTATGTATGTATGAATAAATAAATAAACTTGAAACTTCTTGTCCCGCATTTTCCCTGCTAAGTAAGATTATGTGCTAATTGCATCCATATTGTCTTAATGTGCTTAGTTGCCTTTAAAGAACTTCGGCACTATCACACAAAGTTAATTGAGAGACATTGAAACATTTGGGAGACATGTTTGTCCAATAATGGAATGCAATTGAAACCTCAAAAAGCCTCAAAAAGCCTAATTGGCGTTCAGCTTCGCCAAGTGCTTA
The DNA here is from genome assembly GCF_026213295.1 of Gadus chalcogrammus. NCBI lineage: Eukaryota > Metazoa > Chordata > Actinopteri > Gadiformes > Gadidae > Gadus > Gadus chalcogrammus. The sequence continues at coordinate 27,820,309 of NC_079412.1, read as the reverse complement.
GCAGCTCAAACCTCGGTCCGCTGTAATCCCTCCGCACGCACTCTGACCACTGATCCTTTATTTACATCAAACCAACCCCAGCACCACGGGGGGGACCAGTGGTCCCCCACGACCGGAACCCCCCCCGGCCCCGGAGAGCATGCTCAGATCCAGACTCTCCCCATCTCAGTTTGAATGCTTTTGTCCATTCTTAGGATTGTATGATCTGGGGCATTGCTTCGCTCTCCGTTGTTTAATTTGATTCCAAAGACGTATTATGTCTTTGATTTGGATTCCCAACCTGGCCGCGCTGCGCCCCAAAAGTCTGGTGCACGTTGTAACCCCCTCCTCTCTCTCTCTCCCTCCCTCTCTCTTTCTCTCTCTTTATCTCTCTCCCTTTCTTCCTTTCTCCAATCTCTCTCTCTCCCTCTCTCCCTCTCTCTCTCTCTCTCTCTCTCTCTCTCTCTCTCTCTCTCCCTCAGTCTCTCTCTCTCTCTCCCCTCTCTCTCTCCCCCCCCTCCCCCCCCTCTCTCTCTCTCTCTAGTTGTTCTTCCACCTCCAGAGGGAGAGGTGTTTCTCTGAGCCCAGGGCCCGGTTCTACGCCGCCGAGGTGGCCAGCGCCATCGGCTACCTGCACTCCCTCAACATTGTTTACAGGTCGGGACCACACACACACACACACACACACACACCACAACACACACACCACACACACACACACACACACACACACACACACACCACACACACACACACACACACACACACACACACACACACACACTCACACAAACACACTCACCCGCACACGCATACATACTCACACACAAACACACACACACAGACAAGGGAGGGCAGCATAAAATATGCAAGCATAAAAATAATAAGAATAAAATTATTAAGTATTTCATCAGTTCTGAACGTGATAATGCTTTGTCTCCTGCAGAGATCTGAAGCCTGAAAACATTCTTTTAGATGCCCAGGTAAGCCAGATCTACGCAACAGAAAACTAAATGTTAGCCAAAGCATCTAATCACCTTCCTACAGTCCATAGTGTAACCGCTACATCGGGGAAAGTATAGACCTAATATCTAACCGGTGCTGGATCGTTGTAATCCATTAACCGCGTCCCCTGCTGTGACGCAGAACTTTGTGAACCTGGCACTGATGCCTTATTTCATGCAATGTTATGTTGTGTAACGTTAATATGTCACTGGGGATTTGTTAAGTCAATCTTGTAAAATAAATTAATAAATAACATTCACTCACAGTGAGTTTTGTGTGTGCAGGTGTGCTTACATATGACTGATGACCCCTTTAAATATGTCTCTTTTGCGTGCGTGTGTTTGTGTGTGTGTGTGTGTGTGTGTGTGTGTGTGTGTGTGTGTGTGTGTGTGTGTGTGTCTGTGTGTGTGTGTGTGTGTGTGTGTCTGTGTCTGTGTGTGTGTGTGTGTGTCTGTGGTGTGTATGTCTGTGTGTGTGTGTGTGTGTGTGTGTGTGTGTGTGTGTGTGTGTGTGTGTGTGTGTGTTTCTGTGTGTGTGTGTGTGTGTGTGTCTGTGTGTGTGTGTGTGTGTGTGCGTCTCTCCAGGGTCATGTGGTGCTGACAGACTTCGGGCTGTGTAAAGAGGGCATCGAGGCCGAGACCACCACGTCCACCTTCTGCGGGACGCCTGAGGTGAACACATTATCACACATGATCCGTGATAATCAATAACTCAAGACTAGACTGTACTGGTTAAAGGGGCTGTAGAGCACATTATCCATGATAATCAATACCCCTACCTGCTTGTTAATGAGCTGTTCCTGAAGCCAATGTAACTTTAGAATATCTCAAACTAAATACACCCGACCCATGAACAGGTTGCACACTGATAAACTCCCTCTGGAACCCCCCCCCCTCTGGCCATCCCAAACTCTGACACACTCCTTTCATTCACAAGTCAACTTAAATCCCATATTTCAGGACAGCCCACAACATCTGACAAATCACCGTCCGCTATCTTCCACCCTCTCTCTCTCTTAATGTGTCGTCTATTGTTGTGTTCTGTATTCCTTTTTGTAAAGCGTCTTTGAGTACTAAGAAAAGCGCTGTAAAAAAAAAGATCTAATATTAATATTATTATTATTAATCTCCTCTTTGAGGTTTGTGGTCTTCATGGCCCTGGTTGTTGTCCCCGGGCCCCGTAGTGATCTCGTGTTGATGTCGTTCCCTGTCTCCCCGTGGCCCCTACGGCCCAGTAGTACCTGGCCCCGGAGGTGCTGCGCAAACAGCCGTACGACCGCACGGTGGACTGGTGGTGCCTCGGAGCCGTGCTCTACGAGATGATCTACAGCCTGGTGGGTCCCCCCCTTTGTCCGTGTGGTGGGGTGACGTGAGATCGTGTCATGAATCGGAAACGTAAAGACACACATAGAGCGTACCCTTTAAGGCCCAGTTCTTACCGCGGCGACCCGGGTTTGATTCCTGCCCCCCGCGGTGCTTTGCTGAATGTCTTCCCCCCTCTCTCCTCTACCTTCCTGTCTCCTGGCTCGCTCGCCACAAAATGGAACCCTTTTCTCACTGGCCGGCCATGCCAAGCAAAATCCGATAAGCAAAAGCCTAATGCTACCAGTTACTAAAATGTTACAACGTCAACACTGTGGCAAGATCCTGAATTCTCTGCGGTGTATCGGTGAGCTGGCTGACCCTCCTGTGTACTATTAGGCTATTACGCTATACTGTGCAAATACTGCACTTACCTAGGGCGAGTGAATTGTGTATTTTCACAGAATTAAAGTGGTGAATGCAGAAATATGACTGGTGGTTTATGAAATCAGTAGACACCAACCCAGAACTATATGCAAATTAACTTCCAGAACACCCTAAAATATATATTTAAATTTACATTCTACCATAAAAAGGATAAATCCTTCAAAAATATAAATCGTATGGAAATTAAAAACAGATCTAACATAGTCCCGCCCCCCCCCCCCCTTCATCCTCCCCTCAGCCTCCGTTCTACAGCCGTGACATATCGGAGATGTACGACGGGATCCTGCACAAGCCCCTCCCCCTTCGCCCGGGGAAGTCAGAAGCGGTGTGCGCGCTGCTCGTCGGCCTGCTGCAGAAGGATCAGAACCGCCGCCTGGGCGCCATCGCTGACTTTGTGAGTGGTGGGCGTGTCCCCGGTCGCCGGAAGGGGCGTGGCTTGTTCCATGGCGGGCCCTCTTTCTAGAGAACTGCAGCTTTAAGAGGCACTCCTGTAGTGCTGCTTTAAGTTTGATGCTGCTGTCTCTGAAACAATTTAGATAGTGCAGCTTTAACCCTGTCACCCAGCATAATGTTTGTTCTTAGTCCATGGAGCTAGAATGTTACTTACAGAGGTACATTGGATGAGTTTCACTTCATTATTCTTTGCCTTTTAATTATTAGGTTTTACCTAAAGGTCAGCATATTCTCATTACAAATGTAACATAGATTATGCTCTTCATTGGGGCGTTAATATTTGTATATTTTGATCTCTTTCGTCTTGGTGCAGTTGGAGATAAAGAATCACGTCTTCTTCTCGCCGATCAACTGGGATGACCTTTACCACAAGAGGATCACCCCCCCGTACAACCCCAACGTGGTGAGTGGGCTCCTCCTCCCCTCAGGACACATTTCATCCATCGATTTGATCACCCAGTCTGGATGCAACTGAAGTTGAAGCCTCAGGTTCAGGTCTCTCCAATAGGACTGGTTGGTTTCGGTCCGATTGGAACTGCGTATGTAGTCTGTCCTCGTAAATAGAGGACATTTTAACCAGTTTTTTACTCACTTGTATTAATATCAGCTACTTGGTACCCAAAGTGCCGAGGTAAAATGTATCAACATATGTGAGAAATAATAATAATAATATATATATAATATGCATAATAATAATTTAGACTTTAGACTTTATAATTTTAATTGTTTGTACCCTGTTTTGCCCTGTTTGTTTTTGTTGGTTTTGTTCGTCTCGTTTTGTCCTTACTTTAGCATTTACTTTAGCATTGACCTTAGCGACAATTTTTGTTTTCATTAATACTTTTTTATAGTATTGTCTTTCATCCTGTTTGTCCAATGCTGCTGGGCTGCTGCAACAAACACATTTCTAATCTTATCTAATCGGACAGAAGGAAAACTGTCTGTGTAACCGTCTTGTTGTTCATCCTGGAACCTTCCAGAAAGGCCCGGCGGACACCCAGCATATCGACCCCGAGTTCACCCGCGAGATGGTCCCTAGCTCTGTGAGCCGGACCCCCGAGTTCAACGCCAGCACCAGCTCCAACAACGCCTTCAACGGCTTCTCCTTCGTCTCCAACGAGGACAGCTTCCTGTGAGGTAGCAGTCACTTCCTGTAGCCGGCACTTCCTGTAGCGCTGAAGACGTCACATGACCGCGCATTTAGTCAGGGCGTCGATGAATGTGTGAATGTTATAATTGTAATGAGGGTGTAGCCGTTCAAACTGAATTTGTGATTGTGTGGAGGTGGGACGAACCATTAAAGAGTAAAACACGCAGAGATGGTCAGGATTAAAGGATGTTCTGTTGGGGGTTAAGTCTGGCATGGATCTGGGTAAAAGCAAAGCATCCTGGGAATCTCCTCGCATCTTAACTAGATTTGTTATTAGTGTATATTAAAAATATGATAATGCTTTTGTACAAACAAGTCTACCACAAAAAAACGTTTGAAGGTAATTGGGTCACAGTTTGTAATAAGGTTCAGTGGTAAGTCATTTATAAAACAAATCATCAACAAAACATAGATAAGCAAGCCTTTAGATAATGATTAGCTTATCGTTCACAAAACATTAATATAAATTTGTAGAAGATTAATGAGTGCTATGTTAAAGGGCCCCTATTTTTCCCCCAGGTTTGATGTTGATGGTCATTACAAGTCATAGTCTTAAAATCCACCCTCTAGTGACATCATAAGTGGGCGTGTCCGCCCGGATGTCTGATGGGATATATCACCACTAACAGTCTGTCTACTTGATAGGCTGGTTGATGACAGCACTTCTTAATCATCTACAAATGTATATTCATGTTTTGTTTATGATATCTTCATCATTAACTAAAGGCCTATAAATGGCATACCACTGAAAGTTGTTATAAAGTGTTACCAGTGAAAATACTACTAGTTATTCTACTCACTCGACAAATTCATTTAAAAATCATGGATTGGATTCCTTGCTAGTTGTAATCTCTAAAATAGTTAACAATGACTTTGGCATACTTTTTCACTACACAATCTGTGCAGAAAACTGTGCTTTTGTAAATTGTAAGTGTAATGTGTGTGATGTGACAAGAACTAAGCGCCTTTCCACCTTGGAATTGTTCCTGAAAATGTTAGCCTTGTATAACATGGTAATACGGTGGATTGAATGTGTTTGGCTTAGTCGACAATGGACCTTAAAACTGAAACCCTTCGTAGAATGAACCTGAGCCAACTTGTTTCGTCATTTTATATGAACTAATGCCAATGTCATCACCAAAGGCCTATGTTGCAGTGTCATCTGAGATACTTTTACATTCTGGTGACAACCAGGTAACCCGTGGACACCAGTCACTTCAGCATGACTGGAATGACTGGAAACCATCTGCACCTCTCAGTGGCTACTTCGGTTTTCGGGCCATTATAGAGAAATGGTTCCAACCATGGTTCTACCTGTGAATGAAAGTTTTCTCACTCACAACAACCCGACGGCATTCCAGTGATAGAACACCAGCAAACAGTAGGATTATATACGAGCAGAGGAACACGATGTGACGGCGGCCGAGCGGTGTTTGTGGGCTCAACAACTTAAGACGGTTGTGATGCGACGTTAATGCGCGACGGCCTGGTCGTGTTGCTTTGGGTGTTCGTGCCGAGGCCGTGTTGGCTGTAAACAGAGGAGACGGAGCGAGGTCACCGCCAGCAGCACCGGGGTCCCGGAGGACTTGGGCGCCGCTGAGGCAGACGTCTGTGTGCGCTGTTTCCGTGTGTGTCTGTGTTTGTGTGTGTGTATATAGAGAGAGAACCGGTCAATAAACTTGTTTTGAAAACATGCACATGTTTCGTTTTTAATGGGTTGTTAATGGAAACAAAAAAGTTGCGTACGTGTTGTGATTCGTCTTTTAATGACCATGGAACACGAAACAGAAGGCGGAAACCACCTTAAGACCAACAGGGGAAAAACATTTAAAAATGTGCGTTTAAAGAGCAAGTGGGAAAGAGAATTCTGGACCATATGTCTAAGGTTAAGATGTTAAGATGTCAAGATACTAATTATATCTATTCATGACTAAATTGGTATTAAGGTTGTATCGTACCATGGTTGATACGACATGACTTGCTTGTGTTAGAAACCGAGTCAAAGTCAAACGGTGTGTTGTGTGTGTGTGTGTGTGTGTGTTGTGTGTTGTGTGGTGGTGTGTGTGGTGTGTGTTGTGTGTGTGTGTGTGTGTGTGTGTGTGTGTGTTTGTTTATATCTAAGTGAATGAAAACAGTGATGTATTCAGCCATGGTCAATGTAAACAGAACAAACATTTTTGAACTGCACGTGAAGAAACAAGCCATTTTTAAAACAAAGTCAACTAGAGTGCAAACCTAAAATGAAAAGTTCTCAAGAACTCCTTTTTTATTTTTTATTTACAGCACCAACAAATCAGTGCATTTGTCCAACATTTAAATCCGTAGGTTCGCACCTTCAGGTCTTAAAAAGCAATTAAGTTAGTGTTTATGTTTGGGGTACCTGCATGTGTGCACACCCATGCTGCACCCGTGTGGTGTGTGTGTGTGTGTGTTGGGTGTGTGTGTGGTGTGTGTGTGTGTGTGTGTGTGTGTGTGTGTGTGTGTGTGTGTGTGTGTGTGTGTGTGTGTGTGGTGTGTGTGTGTGTGTGTGTGTCTGTGTGTGTTGCACGCGTGTGTGGTGCGTGCGTGTGTATGTTGCCTGTTCAAACAGCGTCTACTTCCACATAGCAACCACTTCCGAACCGGTTGGAGATTGGCACTGGCTCCGAACCAGTCCTGGAACCGCGATCAGGGGCATCAGAGGAACAGTCTGGGGGAACAGTGAGGGGAGGAAGCACGCGACTTAAGGGCTCTTTATGGTCCCACGTTTACGCAACGCAAGGAGGCTACGGACCCATTACGTCCTTGCGGACCCTCCACCGCCAGGGCCGGACGTGCGTCTCCCCAACAATGTTAACCTTCCGTCGAGGCGACGCAATCACAGCAAGGGCTCTGATTGGCCCGCTCACTAAAACCCGACGCGGAGCCATAAAGGTTCACGACTGCGTCGGAGCGTCTGCGTGGTCGTTGCGTTGCGTGAACGTGGGACCAAAGTCAGCCCTTTAGAACCGTAAAGAGGTAAGCGCCTATAGGCTACCTTCAGACACGCCCGCCTGTAGGAGTTGAGGACCTAATAGGGGACTGGCGCTCAGACAGCGTCGTCTAGTTCTGGAGGAAGCCGGAGACAGAGAGTCACCACAACAACACTGACAACAACACTCTCTGTTGTACAGTAGATCACAAGTCAAAGTAAAGGCTCAAGACTCACCTGTTCAGGGTCCACCTCGACTCTGCATAGCCACCCTCCCCCTTCTGGCACCATTGTACACTGTATTGTATTGTATTGTATTATAGTACTTAACCAACATTGTATTGTATTGTGTACAATGTGTGTAACACAGGGAATTAGTTAGCCTAGCGAATTGTTGTACTTGCACTTCTTATGACAAATGTACTTATGTAAGTCGCTTTGGATAAAGCGTCTGCTAAATGCCCTAAATGTAAATGTAAATGTAATGTAATGGCCCTCAGTACTTTGGATCTTTTTATTTATTGACCCTTTAAACTCATAGTCTCAGTTGCGATGGAGATCTCTTGCTCAGGAGTGACCGGTAATTTAGTTTGACCAGACAAGCACACTGGTCAATACATACAGTATATACAAAACCTGATTCAACGTGGTTCGTAGAATAGTGCTGGGAACCAATATTAGGGTAGTTCATGTAGCCTAACTAGTCAATAGACAATTTGGAAAATCGGGGCCACAGAAATAGGGCAGGCCTCGAGGTTGTATTTGTCCTCTGTAATTAGAAACCACGGGAGGGATAATCAAATCTAAATATTGTCATCACACTGAACATTATTCGCAACGTAATAATATCCTAAACCTAATAGCGAACAGTTATTCTCCCCCTTCCTTTCAATTCAGTTCAATTGATTATAGGATCACCAAAAAGTGAGGATACTGTGAAACTGTTTGATGCATGTCTCTGTAAACAATGACGAAATTATGAATCTATCCATTCATAAAATCCCCACATAACCGCTCACCCGCCGTCCATAATTCATCCCCCTATCCCCAGCGGTGTCCGTGCATGGCGATAACAGCGGGCGTGGGGTTGGGCGTGTGCCGTACGCTCTGGGTCTGGCTTTGGGGTTTGGGCTGCCCTGCTGGGCTAGCATGGAGCTGTAGAACCCGTTCAACTAAAGGGCTCTTTATGGTCCCACGTTCCCACAACGCAAGGGGATTACGACCCTCCTTGCGTCCACCGCAAGGGCCGGACGTGCGCTTTCCCAAAAATCTTAAACCTTCCGTGCGGCGACGCAGCAGCAAGGGCTGCGAATGGTCCGCTTACTAAAACTCGATGCAGAACCATAAACGTTCATGACTGCCTCGACGAGTCTGCGTGGTCAATGTGTTGCAGAAACGTGGAACCATAAAAGCCCTTTACTTTTAAAAAACTGACGCACAGTTCCGGCTGCGGCCGCCAGGTGGTGTCATGATGGACCGGTGTAATGGAGTTAGAAATAGTTTTGATTATGTGCGAGTTTTGCCAGAGTTGTATTATTTCTAATTGAGCCTCTTGTGGAGTTGTGGTGTGCTACAGGTCTGGTGTGTTTTTTCTGTTGCGTGTTGCCGTACCTCTTTAGAGCGGTCTTGCCGTAAGACAGAGGTATAAGTTCTCCCAGTATTGTATTTTGTTTAAGGAGAAATAGATAATTTAGGTGGTGTATTTTAATGCAGTGTATGTATTATTTGTTTTAGCATGCATTGTGATGATTTTGGAATAATTTAAATTAACTAATGAAACGTTTATTATTATTATTTTCATTAGACCATGTGCATGCTAACTAGCTTAAAAGATCCTTATGCTATCAAAGTAATGTTACTGCATTGGAAGGTAAATGCATTTCATTTTGTTTTCATACATGCAGAGCCTGTAAAGATCACACCACCACGCTTTATGAGGACATTTTGTCTGTTGTCTTGTTTCCAGGTATGCTCGAAAGTGTAATAGGCCTATATAAATAGCAATCTTGTATTTCAGTTTATATTAATGCTGTTGTTTCATATTTTATATGATTATTGTATGTATTTGTTTTGTAATGTTTAAGAAATAATTGTGTTCTTCAGGTAAAAAATAATTATTTTGATAGGCCTATAATAAGTAAGAGCGGTGACAGCCTGCAAAGATCAACACCACCACGCTTTATGAAGACATTGTGTCTGTTGTCTGCGGTTCCCAGGCCTTTAAAAATTAAGAAGATGAAAAGCACGTCGTTGTCCTTCAGTTCTTCATTGAATGACAACCGTTACACCAGCAGATGGCAGTAGAAGTCCACGATGCTCTAGTTGAGGCGGACGCCTGCGGTTGCAGGGCCGAGTCTGAACAGTCCTACTGGGTCAGAAACGTGACTGCGAAATGGAGAGACACGGTCGCATGAATTCTTCTACTAGGGATACACGTGAGGAGGTGGAGAACAAGAGAACGATCGAGAGGATGCATCTCCCTTGGCTATCCTGGGGATAGTGTAACCGTAGTTGTCCTGGAGCAATTTCTGGGTCAAAACACTGATAGCATGTGGCCACCGTTCTGTTACACACACACACACACACACACACACACACACACACACACACACACACACACACACACACACACACACACACACACACACACACACACACACACACACACACACACACACACACACACACACACACAGGGAGAGGTGAAAAGGTACTGACTACACATGAAATGTGCTCTATGTTTTTTTATTTGTATTATTATGATTATATAGACCTATATATAATTATATTTTTATATTGACACGCACACAGTTTACCTCAGCAGCAGAATATTAGTGGGAGGGTTTTAACATCCATGTCAGTACATATAGATGTACTGTAAATTATAGCTTCAAAACCACCGCTGGATTGTTCCCTGCGCACCTTTAGTCCTTTTAATACCGATAAAAATATGTGTATACATATTTTACAAATCTTTGACTATGTATATAAATATGTTGATACGTAAATACAGCTTATTATCACAGAAGATAAACATTTGGGACCGTATATTATTTTAGAGCACATACATTAAACTATAAATAAATACCGCGACCGTTAAATCCGTTGGCCAATTATCCAACCGAAAAACTCGGGGAGGTAGTGCTAGGCAGAGAGAGGATCCTGAATCGTGGCGTTATCCCGGTCCAAAATGCAATTTCCGGTGTACGCCAGTCAACATTCCCCGGAGCGAGAAGAACAAGAACTAGACAAATAAGATAACAACAACGACAAGGAAAACACACATGGGGTTTTGAAGAAACATCTGACAAAGCATTTTCCGAAACATGTAAAAAGAACCAGAAGCATCAAAAGTCCGTCCCTCCCCCCGCTGGACCTGTGTAACTGGAAGTCCCGCGCTCTCTGGGATTGGGAACGACGTCGAGCTTCTGCAGCCGTACTGCTCTGGAACGCGCCCCGCTCTCAGCCCCATGTCCCTGGTACCGCTCTTGAACGCGCCCCGCTCTCTCCCGATGTCCCGGGAAAAGCGTTGGTAGGACCGGAGCGCCACGAGTTTGTGAACGGCGCTGAACTGCAAAAACAACTGGACGTCGAAGCGGGGAGACGCGTGAGTTTCATCCTCGTATTACCAACTAAAGCGTATTATTTTACCACACTGAATATGCGGGTCAATGTTGTGAGGGTGCCGATGTCATCTTCCGCAAACAGACCCCAGACGCCTAGAATTGGGGACTTATGCTCAAAAAACAAGTGCTAAAAGTAGTAGAAAGTGTCTGGCTGTCGCTTTGTCGAACATCACACGTCCGCATTACGTGAGCGGTAGTGATCAAGGGTGTGTTGTGAATTTCTCTCGTTACGTGAACTACCCCCCGTCCGTTGAAGAGCCGTTGCTCCCCCCAGAGAGCTCTCCAAAACGGCAACCTCGCCGTTCTCACATCGTACTATGTTCTACTCTACTCGGGGCAACCCCCCCCCCCCCCCCCCCCGTGTTTGTACGTCCTCACGGGTTTTTGCACAGAGCTTTTATTGTGAAAGTATCCCGCCTGGTCTTTACTGTATTATTGTTTTTGAACGGGCGGTCACAGTCGGAGGCTGTGTGTTCCCGGTTAGCCCCACCAACTGCGTTGCCAGATTGGGCGGGAAATCTGGCCCAATCTGGCAACACCGCCGACTCACCGTCCTCCCTCTCAACAGTCGACCGTTTGCAGGCGTGCTTGCTTGTCTGTTGGTACAGCTTGCTAGCCAAGTTATCCATTTTTAAAGTTGTGACGTAAGTTTGACTGATTTCTTTCCCCAGACATTTATATCGTTGTTGCTTTGCGATTATTTAAACGTGTCACTTGTTGCCTTCCTGCTTTCGCTTTCACTGGCAGGCCATATTATTGTGTGACTGCTGCTAGCTACACAGGATAATAACATGCAGAAGTTATGCCTACCCGATGGGGGGAAGGGTGGAGGAAATGGTTGTATTTCACAGTAGCTATGTGTCAATGTGGCCGTGTTGTGTATGCATCTGTGTGTGTTAAATGTCATGTGTTTGATGTTTACTTCTGGTGAGTTGATGCTCACCCACTTGCCCTACTGTGGTCTGCGCTGCTGACACTGTTATGTATAGTGTGAACAACACGCTGACACCTTGTCCTGTGCAGCCACCTCTCCCAAAGACGGCACTGAGTCAAAGTCCAGGTCGATGTGAAAGAATCGGAAACATTATTTTACAGCTGCTTACTTTTGGAAATAATTCTCCTGCCATACACATCAACACGTTTTTAAAAGCATGGACGCAAATAGGTTGAACTGTTTTTGTTTAACAGCAAAATAAATGTGTGTTTGACCTAAGCTGTACTGTAAGGTCATATGACCTAAACAATAACAGTGATTGTGTTATCCATTGTGTCACACTTATCCATACATCCAATACGGATTCTGGGTTTAATGAGCCCAATTTCAGTCACTGTAATAAACCAACAACAGATGTGACCGATGTTGTCTGATGTTAAATGTACATTGTTTGCTTTGTCTTGACAGCATGGAGGACGAAGGCATGGAGCAATTGTGGAGCGACTCGGACGAATCGGAGAAGAAAGATGACAAGTTCACTAAAGTCAAATGGACACATGAAGAGGTGAGTTGTCGTGGATTAACCAAAGACAAATCCCTTATCCAAAAATACTCATGTCTTCTCCTGTTTCGTTTCCACTTCTCCATAACCTGTGACTGCTGTAACACCTGTTATATTTATTTTGGGTATTTGAATTTGAGCTTTTTGCCCAAACTTCTACCATCTCATAATGACAATTTCTGTGATTTGTAACTTTTTTTTCTAATTTTTGTATTTTACAGGATCAGAATCTTAAAACGTTAGTGAGCAACTTTGGAAAGAACTGGAAAGCCATCTCCTCCTTCTTACCAGTAAGTGTATAGAGAACAATCAGAGTTTACTCACTTGATAATAGTATAAAACGCTCTCAATGAACATTATGTTAAACTCTGACTAAGTCCATTCTGCTAGATTACAATTAGGGCATTTAGCAGACGGTTTTATCCAAAGCGACTTACATCGGTTAATACACACATTGACAGACCGACGGCAGAGTCAACCATGCAAGGCGACAGCCAGCTCGTCAGGAGCAGTCAGGGTTAAGTGTCTTGCTCAGGGACACATCAACACTCAGCTGGGAGGAGCTGGGGATCGAACTAGCAACCTTTCGGTTACAAGACAACTTGCTCTACCGCCTGAGCTAAGCCGACCCCCTGGATGCCGCATGATTCTACACAGTGCACCTAAAGGTTGTATCAGCGATTCCAGGCCGAAACATTAATGATCTCATTCATCTGATCTTTCCTCACTGCCCACCCCATAAGCAGGCCGTCAAAAAAACGCATCTCTGTAGCAGTGTTTCCGCTAGAAGAAATTGGTGCGGGTCATGTGACCGGGAAGGTTTAATTTTACCGGTCAAATTGGAAAAAAATCGGTCGGATACTGTCCGTGTTTATTGCACTTTATATAGGCAGGCTATATAAAGAAGAAGAAGTGTGTGATCATATTTTGATTCGTCATGGTTGTAAATTCCGGTACTCCGCAAATGTTGCCGCCGGCTTTCGCTAGCTTGCCGCCGTTTATTTCATAAACCTACGGTAGTCTATAGCGATCAATTTGAGCGAGTGCACGAAAAGTAACTTATTTATTTTATCACACAGGCTACGCTACAATCAAAACCCTCATTGTTTTACGTGAATTGGCTAAACAAATGACCACTGTAGCATATTTAAACACAATTCAAATGAACACATTCAAAAGTATCTCTGCTCAATTTAAAACGTTGAATCTCCTCGTGACTGAATGTTTGTATACAGCGCGCATGCTGTATGCGCGCAGGGTTGATGCGCTCCACTTCTTTCTGTGGAGAACCAGCGCCTTGAATATTCCGCATAAAACGAAACCGGATTGTCTTCGCCCGTTTCGGCTCCGTGTGGACGCTCCGATCCTTATTTCCAATCGGTCATTCTGACCGGAGACATTTAGAATTTTCGGTCCTCCTCATTTTTTTCCGGTCAAAGACCGGTAATTACCGGACAACGTGAACACTGCTCTGTAGGCAGCCTGTGCTCCGAGTTCGTACACAAAAACAAATGGCACTACCAACCACTCAAAAACCAAAATAAATAGTATTCCAACCGATCACCGACAGGGGGTGGGTGTTGTGGGGTTTGGCGCTGCGTTCATGATCGTTTTTACTGGATGTAAGAAACACGGAAGGGAGGGGCGAGCGGGCTCTGTTTGTTTGGGATCTTGCTTCTAGGGTCGGCTTAGCTTAGGAGGTAGAGCAAGTTGTCTTGTAACCGAAAGGTTACTAGTTCGTCGCTGAGCAAGACACTTAACCCTGACTGCTCCTGACGAGCTGGCTGTCGCCTTGTATGGTTGACTCTGCCGTCGGTGTGTCAATGTGTGTATTAATCGATGTAAGTCGCTTTGGATAAAAGCGTCTGCCAAATGCCCTAAATGTAAATGTAACGCATCAAATACCGACAGAAGTGACGTCACCCAGCATCGCTGATACAGCCTTTGAACGAGGGGCAGTGACGGTGCCACTGGATGCATCACATGTCAAAGTGTTAAGGGCCGTCACGGTGAGGTCTCTCCGCTGGTTCCCCCCTAACGTCGCTGTGTTCCAGGGGCGCAGCGAGGGCCAGTGCCTGCATCGCTGGAAGAAGCACGTGGACCCCGTTCTGATCAAGGGCTGCTGGACCAAAGACGAGGACGAGCTGGTAGGGCTGATTCATAACCTGCTCCGTCGGCACCTCTCTGGCCGTGAACACAGGCCGTCATTAAACCTTTATTTATCCAGGACTAACGCATAGTTACAGAAAAAGGATATAATAATAATACAAAGGAAACAAAGTAACGAGCATGGGTCCATCTTTAGCGTGGGGAACACAGATACTCTCTCTCCCATACCCTCCCCCCTCTCTCCCATACCCTCCCCCCTCTCTCCCATACCCTCCCCTCTCTCTCCCATACCCTCCCCTCTCTCCCATACCCTCCCCTCTGTCTCCCATACCCTCCCCTCTGTCTCCCATACCCTCCCCTCTGTCTCCCATACCCTCCCCTCTGTCTCCCATACCCTCCCCTCTGTCTCCCATACCCTCCCCTCTCTCTCCCATTCTCTCTCTCTCTCTCTCTCTCTCTCTCGCTCTCTCTCTCGCTCTCTCTCTCTCTCTCTCTCTCTCTCTCTCTCTCTCTCTCTCTCTCTCTCTCTCTCTCTCTCTCTCTCTCTCTCTCTCTCTCTCTCATATATATATATATAAACCTCTGAGGCCACAGCCCCTCATTGTCCTCCCGTTGGGACTCTGTGCAGGTGATGGACCTGGTGGGGAAATACGGCACCAAGAAGTGGAGCATGATCGCCAAGAAGCTGAAGGGCCGGCTGGGGAAGCAGTGTCGTGAGCGCTGGCACAACCACCTCAACCCCCAGGTCAAGAAGAGCTCCTGGACCAAGGAGGAAGACCTCATCATCTACAAGGCCCGCACGCTGCTAGGGAACCGCTGGGCCGAGATCGCCAAGCTGCTGCCCGGGAGGTATGAGGACTGAGCCGGGGGGCCGTTGGCGGCCACGGGCCAAACGTTGTCGTTGTAAAGAAGGGCTCGTTGGTTAACCAATGCGCAGCTTTGATCGGACCAATGTCCGGTACACACGGGCGGAGCTTCAATCGGACTGCTCTGGTTTTTCCCCTCGTTCGCACCTTTTATGTGCACAGCCCTTGATCCCCATTACAGTCTCAAAGTGCTTCAGGGGCACAGTATTTATACTGTATGACTGTTCTCAGGACGGACAACGCCATCAAGAACCACTGGAACTCCACCATCCGGCGCAAGGCGGAGATGGGCCTCTTCACCGAGGACGGCGACAGAAGCTTACTGGACCCCGAGCAGTTGGAGCAGAGCGAGGTACAGTTCCGCTTTGTGACGTCTGATTACTTATTTTTTCCCTCCTTGTGTTTACCCTTTGACCCTGGGAACGCGTGTAGGCATGCTCAACGTTTTATGTTGCTCTCTCTCTCTCTCTCGTGTGGCAATGGAAAGGGGAGCGAGTGAGTTGTTCTGTACGGCAATGGTGTAGAAAAAATGATGTGGTAGTGTTGATTGGGTCTAGCAACGTGGAGATCATTAACTTTGGTTATCCTTCAGACAAACATCGCCGCTCCCAACAGAAATACCTGTGATGGTTTCGGTCGATGTCGCCTTTTCCAAGCCGTTTTCCATTGCTATTGGCCGATGTACATACACGGGGGGGGGGGGGGGGGGGGGGGGGGGGGGGGGGGGGGGGTTACGCCGATGCGTCCCGAGTTACAAGCCTCTATTGCTGTCGTCCTGCAGGCGGACTTCAGGTTCGACGTAGTCCTGGATTCTGAGCCTGTGTCTCCTGAAGCGGTGAGAGCTCCCGTCATACACCTGTTTGTTACCCGGTAGAGCCGCACCCTCAGCGTCCTGGACCCGCCAACGATGCTGTGTCATCGAGATAATGCCTGTTACATCTGTGAAGTGTGTTTGTGTTGTTCATTAACAGGAACGTAACACACACGTGTTCTATAGTACGCCGCCACAATGAAGTCGTTTTGTTCCGCCATGTTTATTTTGTTGTCCTCCCAAAGCCCCCCCCAACGTTCATCACCCCCCCTGTCCTGGTGGTCCCGTAGGTCCAGCCGGAGAAGGGCAAGGCGAAGAAGCCCCCCAGGCCCATGGAGAAGACCGTGGCGCTCCCCCCGCCTCCGCCGACCGTGGAGTCGAGGACGTCCCCGACCCCCGACCCCAGAGCCAGGGCGAAGGCCCGTCCCGAGCCGCCCTCCACCTTCAGCAAGCGCCTGGTGGCCGCCGCCCTGAGGATGATCGCTGAGGACATGCTGCCGCTCAGGTGAGCGCCACAGCGGGTCAGAGCCGCGCTCGGATCCCTCGGGTCATTCACACGGTGGGAGGGGGGGGGGCACTATATGGGTTACACCGCCACATAATATTGTACAGTACTGTACACCTTTTAATGTATTGTTTGTGTCAGTGCGTCCTTTTGTAAAGAAATGACACCATGCACCTTTTTCATGCTCTTGCCGTATTGTATGTTGTGCGTCCTGGCGCTTAAAAGTAGACCTGAGCATCGTGTCGCACAGGCGCGTCGTTGGACCGGGGCATTCGAGGCTCTGGCCCAGGATCGCCGTGCCGTCCAAAAAGACAAAAACATAATGCTGAAAATAGCCCCGAACTCCTTTGTGGTTGGATACCAGCGGCCACAGATGCAACATTGTAGCGAGTGGAAACTGCAACATTCTGACGCGTCCATATGTGGGCAGATTTAGAATAATTTGTTGCAAATTCAACCTCGTATTCTTTCTTCTCCGTGCATAGCGCATCTCGTCGATATTGCTGTTTTGTGCTGCTAGCCTTTTGGTGAGATCAGAGAGTGTTGAGAAGGACAGTAATAAAATATCTTTGGTAAGATGGATATAAGAAGAGAGACCCGCAGTGAATTCCACCCGGTCCACTTGACAGTGGTACCGTAAAACTTCAATAGCCCAGGCTTTTATTTGTTTCAATCACTGAACTTTCGAACAAAACTCTTTCTCAGCAAAGATGGGAAATACTATCAAATGTATTATTTAAACCAGTATGAATATTACCGTACATGTTTACCAGGTAATCGAATAACACACACACGCACGCACGCACACACACACACACGCACGCACGCGCGCGCGCGCACACATATACTTTTAAGGAGATTTTCACCCGCTCCGTATCAAGCTTGTTCCACGCTTTAATATATCCCCGCTATATAATTATAGCCTACCAACCTGCCGTTTGGATTTACCGTTACTATTCCTACTCTCCGGAATTGAATACAGTTTGATAGTTGAATAAACCGTGGACTAGACACTGCCTCTGCCTCGTGTTTGGGAACATTATAATATATAATATCAGGGCCAAAAGCTGTGTGCGCCTCCGGAATATTATGAATCTTATAATTATATTATTAATATTTCTCTTGACCGTCGGGTTCTCAGACGTCTCTGGTTCTTCCACTTCCTCATCAATCTGAAGCACAGAATTGAATCTCGACATGAAGCGACCCCCGCATCATTTCGGGACAACCGCCTTTATCTGAATAGAAAAATAATTAATGTCGAGACAGCTTTTTTTTTTGGGTCCTTTTTTTCAGCTTTAGGTCTTGGGTCGCTGCACACGTTTTTTGAGCACGTTGTGCGGCTGCAAGTGATGGAAGAGGTTGGTCGTACTCAACCCTTTAGTTGTGACAGATTTGAAGCACTCTCTACAAAAAAACAAGATTCTGTCATTCGTCAGACACCTTGTACCCAAAACATTTCCAAACTACGGAGCCATTGGTCTCTGCTTACATACAAGCTCCTCCGCGCCGCGTTTGCCGGCGGACTCCGTGTTTCGCGCCGTAGGGGATTTAAAAAATTGACGTGAGTGGGAGGGGGGCCGGGCCGGAGCAGAGTGTGAGAGAGAGGAGCACAGTTATGAAGTAGCAGGCGGCAGTCGCGGTTCGAAACTGCTGTATTTTGATAAAATATGCTGTACTTTCAACGCAAAAAAAACGCAAACTATATTGATGTTGACGATAGCGTCTCGTTCCATATCCCTTCTGAAAAAATACTGATATATTTCAAATATCGATATATCGACCACTTACAATAAGTGCTAGCGCTGGCTTAGTACTTATTGTAAGTCGCTTTTGGATAAAAGCGTCTGAAAATGCACTTAATGTAAATGTCATGAATACACCGATGCAAAGATGGTGACACAGACGCAGGCCAGATGGTGTTTTCTTATGCTCTCCTCTGTCCTCCTCCCTTTAACGATGTACATCACCCCCTCCCCCCCCCCCCCGGCCCTCTGCCCCCCCCCCCCCCCCTCCCCCCCCAGCTTCGTGGAGGGCGCGGGGTTCCGCTCCTTCATGGCCACCGTCGCCCCCCACTACCTGCGTCTGTCCCAGCGCGCCGTGGGCCTGCAGCTCTACGAGGACGTCGAGCGCAAGATCAAGCCCCAGCTCATCCGCGACCTCCAGGCCCGGCTCGCCGGCGGCGAGGACGGCGACCGCAGGGGCGCCATCCACGTGACCTTTGACCTCTGGGCGGGGAGATCGCCCTCGCCCTCGCGCGCCTCCTCGCCGTCCTCGCCGTCCTCGCCCCCCTCCTCCTCCTCCTCCTCCGCCCCCCCCACCGGGGACGAGCCCGTGGTGGTGGTGGCGGTGCAGCTGCACTTCGTGGACAGCGGCTGGAGGCTGCGGCGTTCCACCGTGGCGTTCCGCCAGCTGGCCGGAGGCGGGCGCCTGGCGGCCACGCTGGGCCGGGAGCTGGAGGAGGTGCTTCTGGGGTACGGCCTCTTCCCGCACGCCGTGGGCTACGTGGTGGCCAGCCGCGCCAAGGAGGCGCTGGAGGCCAACGCCGTGTTCGGGGACTACAAGGTCTGTGGAAATGGAAATGGACGACATTTAAATAGTAGCCGAAGAAAATAGATTTATTTTACTTTACTCGTTCTTTTACCTTTCTACCCAACATAGGTTCTGTATCTACATCCATCTGTGGTGAACCTTTCCGTTCAGTGAACAGAGCTCTTGTGATTGGTCGGTTCCCTCAGGTCATGTGCTCGTCGCCGCGCGGTGACCCCGACGCCGACGACCTGGCGGCGTTCCTGGGGGACCGGCCGGCCGAGGGGGACCCCTCCCCGTTCTCGGAGCTCCAGACGGGGACGGCGGCGGCCTGCGTGGCGTCCACGCTCCAGCTGGTGATCCGGGAGGCGCTGAAGAACTCCCGCGTGGTGGAGAACGTGCTGACCCAGCTGCGCTGCGTGGTGGCCTTCTTCAGGACCAGCGGCTACTGGAACGAGGTGAGGGGGGGGGGGGGGGGGGGACTGGAACGAGGTGAGGGGGGGGGGGGGACTGGAACGAGGTGAGGGGGGAGAGGGTGAGCGAGGGAGGCTGAGAGGGGGGAGAGGGAGGGTGAGGGAGGGCGGGAGGGAGCGAGGGAGGCTGAAAGGGGGGGAGAGGGAGGGAGGCTGACAGGGATTGAAAGACTGAGAGACGGAGTAATTAACCGAGAGAGAGAGAGAGAGAGAGAGAGAGAGAGAGAGAGAGAGAGAGAGAGAGAGAGAGAGAGAGAGAGAGAGAGAGAGAGAGAGAGAGAGAGAGAGAGAGAGAGAGAGAGAGAGAGAGAGAGAGAGAGAGAGAGAGAGAGAGACCTGTCCACTGACTACATTCAGCAACAGCCGCATTCAGAAACAGTTTCAACTAAAAAGACGGAAGAGAACGGGAGGTGCTTGGATGCCAAGCAAAATGGGAACAACCGCCTAACAACGGTCGAGCGCAGACTTCAGAACGGGATCGGCTCAGGACAGGCGCGTCACGGGTTGAAGCCACGCCTTCCAGAGGGAAGCCCCGCTGCAGGGGAGGTGCACGTCCCAGCCGGGGGCTCCCTGGGCGGCCACACTCAGTCACACCAAGCCAGCTCGTGTGAACGGGGAAGGGCCAGAGGTGTTTGAGCTGGACTGTCTGTTAACCAGTGCAGTGAGTGGTCACAAGTTAAATGGATACACACACACATGTGCATGTCTCTGTTTGGTCTTTGGTGGGTACTGGTGGGTACCTGCTTCCCACCGGGGATGTGACGATTCACTCGGCTCACGATTCAATACTCGATATTGGGTTCACGATTCGATATTATAACTATATTCTGAACAAAACTCGAATTAAGAAAATGAAAAAATACTGAAAAAAAAAAATATTGTCGTTTATTTTAAAGACACAAATATGCAAAACAATGCCATTTACCCTATATTTCCAAGTAATATGGTATAGAATAATCACCTTTTCATAAATGGCATAACCAAAAAGTTTTTCTTAGTCTATTATTTTTTAAGTGCAAACTTATGTCCATAAAAAATAAAAATATTTTTTTTCATCTCAAAGCCTCGTTTCGTGGTGCTTTACCTCCCGTGCACTGAGCCAGCCCTGCCCTTACCTCCCAGGTGCTGCTGAAGGAGTGCTTCTTCTCCCTGTCCCCCCCCGGCCACATGGGCCGCTGGAACTCCCTGATGGCGTCCATGCGGCGCCTGGTGGACCCCGCCTCCTGGAGCTCCATCATGACCCTGCTGGCCCAGGCCCGCATCGAGGCGCAGGACTCCACCAGCGCCCCGCCCCTGGTCCGCGCCCGGCGGGAGCAGCTGGTGGACATCCTGGGCCTGCTGCAGCCCTTCGAGGACGCCATCCAGGTACGGCCGCCGGCAGGGTTTATGTAAGGCATTGGTTCTCAAAAGGCGGCCCGCGGGCCAATGGCGGCCCGCAGAAACATTCCTGCTGGCCCGCAATGACATAGAGATGTAAGTTGTAAAAAAAAAAAAGATTTGGGATTTCTATTTTTTTTACAATTATTATATCAATATTAATTTAAACAATGATAAATAAATATAAAGAGAAAAGTCAACTCTCTCTAGCTTTCAATTAAATCCTGTTCCATTAGTTTTTAATCCGACTGTCCATTACTTTGAAAGGATGAACCTCAGTTTCTTGATTTAGACATCCCTTGACCTCCCTCCCAGAGGCCCACGGTGCGATGTTTTTTTTCACCACTGGGATGCTGACCGTGTCTCCCGCCATTTTTTTTTTCCTTCGGCGACCCTCAGTCAAATTTTGGGTTCCTAAATTGGCTCTCAGCTGTCAAAACTTTGAGAACCCCTGTTGTAAGGGATCATGTATAGGAGCCCCGAGACGGCTAACCGGACACCGACGCCCAGCGGAGGCGTCTCGCTGCGCCCTGAAGGGGCTTATTTTCGATAATGATGACCGGCGACGTTCTATACATTATCCCTCTTATTACACGGCTACTTGCCAAAACGAAAAAGTAACTTCAGACGGTGTGTCTTTTTACAATTTATCGTGACCAGCCTTCGTAGTGTTGGTCGGCAGAGAAATAGTCCGCCAAAGACTTTGACGTCGCTTAGCAACCGAGGACGCTGGGGCTGATAAGTTACCCGACTACTTGCGGAGAGACATGAAAAACGGCAAAAAATCTTAACCCTAACCTTGACAGCGGTCATTATATGCTTAGCAACGGTTGAGAAGAGCCGAGTGATAATAAACATTATTACACGGCTCTTCCCAATGCTGTGGAACGCTCCGTTCACTTGCATGGGCCTTCCCGACTTCCGGCAGTGAATTATTTTTTGATAATTCAACCGTTGCTACGCATGTAATGACCGCTGTCAAGGAAAGTGAATTTTTTTTGGCCTCTGATTCACGTCTTTCGTATCACTCCGCGAGTAGTCCGGTAACTTGGCTGGCAACAAATAAATTGTAAAAAAAAAAAAAAAATGGCAAGTAGCCGTGTAATAAGCGGGATAATGTATAGAACGTCGCCGGTCATTATCGATAATGACCGGCGTTCTTTACATTATCCCTTACTTGTTTTAAAGGATCCCCATTAGCTGTCACCAAAGTGTGGCGAGCTAGTCTTCCTGGGGTCCACACAGAAAGACACTAAACACAACAATACACGAGACAAATCGTAATTCACTTAACAATGATAATCTAAAAGCAGTAAATCATTATAAACATTAGAAGTTATTCAGAAAAAGTTATTACCTTCATGGGTATTACAATCATTATTGCATTCATACAGTAGGTATGTCCACTCCCTACTCACACCTTTAAAATAGTGCAGTCTCAAATGGTAATTGAAAGATACTTTGCTCTTCAGTTTTCTTATATTCAGTCGGCAATCATTCCAATGATTTATGCCTCGATTGTTTAGCCCCGATTTTTAAGACGTGTATGTGTACATTTGAAAAAAAATAATATATATATGTTGCCAAAGCAAGTTTTATCATTAAATAAGTTATAGAATCGATCATACAATAAGTGCTCACACGTTGTTATATTTTGCACTATTAGACGGAGGCGCGAGGTTGTTTATCGGGACAGAGTTTGAGCCTCTGTGTCTTTGTTGTTAATCATAGCCGCTGGCTGACGCTCCCGTGTCCCCCGCCCCCCCCCGTAGGTCCTCCAGAAGCCGGGGGTCACCCTCTCCTTCGTCATCCCCTCGCTGATGGGCCTGGACACGGTGCTGGCGGGCCGGCCCACCAGCTACACCCACTTCTCCAAGGCGCTGCGGGCCGGCCTCCAGAGCCACCTACAGCCGCTCATCCTCCAGAGAGACCTCATCCTGGCCACCGTGCTCGACCCCCGCATCAAGCTGCAGGTGGCCTGACCTGACCGCCGCTAGCTGCTAGCTCCTAGCTCCCAGCGCCTAGCTGCTAGCTCCTAGCTCCTAGCGCCCAGCGCCTAGCTCCCAGCGCCTAGCTCCCAGCGCCTAGCTCCCAGCTCCTAGCGCCCAGCTCCTAGCGCCTAGCTCCTAGCTCCTAGCGCCCAGCGCCTAGCTCCCAGCGCCTAGCTCCCAGCGCCTAGCGCCCAGCTCCTAGCGACCAGCTCCTAGCGCCTAGCTCCTAGCTCTTAGCTCTGATCCTGGGGAAGAGTCCGCTGAACCAGGGCGATGGAGGATTATTCTTCTGCCTCTCGTTGGTTTTAATTGATTTGAAACCACGTCGTGTACAGCGCTGTTTCTTCGATGATTTTGAAATAATAGCATTCAATCGATGTTTGTTTTTGAGGAATTAATCCAAACCCAAATCCAGTGAGAGTCACCATGACTCCAACATCTGCCTCTACTGTGAAACGCCCAGGGGCGGGGCGTCCCCCCCCCCCCCCTCCAGGATAAACCGAAGGGGCCAGCACAGTTTATCCTGGAGGGGGGGGGTGGTCTGGCCCACACTGTCAGCCAGACCCTAAACTCAACCTCACCCTCCGTGTTTCCTCGCAGCCGTTCCCCGACGCCAAGCAGGAGAGCGAGGAGTCGTTCCTCACCGTCCCGTCCAAATCCCGGATCCAGTCCATGCTGGAGACGCTGCTGGAGGACACGGAGGCCTCGGCCTCTCCCGCGGCCGGTCCCCAGGAGGAGGAGGAGGAGGAGGAAGAGGAGGAGGAGGAGAAGCCCCCCCCGTCCGCGCCCGGCCCCCCGGGGGCGCCGACGCTCTCGGAGCTCGAGGTCTACCTGTCGGAGCCGCTGCTGGAGGGCGACGCCCCCTTGCTGTTCTGGAAGGCGGCCCGCCGCTTCCCCAAGCTCCAGAGCATGGCCCGCCGGCTGCTGGCCATCCCGGCCACGTCGGGGGGCTTCCCGCGCCTCTACCCCATGGCGGCCAGCATCGTGAAGGCCAAGCGGAGCCGCCTGCCGCCCCACACCACGGAGAGGCTCCTCCTCTTCCGGGAGTCCGTCCGGTGGAAGCAGGGGCCGCCGACGGGCCGGAAGGTACCGGCGGCGCCGGCGCCGGCGGTGGCGGCGCCGAGGCGAGACTCTGGTTCCTATTATTGTAAAGTGCAAAGACGCATGGTAAGGAAGACCTCCGAGTGACCACGGCCGCGCCGGGGGGGGGCTTCGCCCGGAGCTAGCACTGCGCCGGTGGACAGAACGGGACCCGGACATCCGGTTGGGTGGGGCAGAGGAATGAACGGTGGTACTTTTTTAGCTGCATACACATTAGAGACGTTTACCTTCTGGGTACCGCTTGTGTTGCTCGATTTTCCCCTCTTTTGCATTTTTTTATTTTATTCACAACCAATCAAAAGCTTCTATGATGTTGATTATGGATGTGAGGAACCGACCCAGGAACCGTGACACAGAAAAGGGTTCCAGGCCCCCCTTCCTCTCCTTAAGTAGATCCTCCGCGAATCGCGGCCTGGAATCTTCTCCAACCGGACCTCATTGAACTGCTCGGCCGTTGTCTCTCTTCGGAGCTGTGTCGTACTACAGGTGGCTGTCCCGGTCAGCTCAACCAATTTTGTTTTTTGTTTGTTTATACAGTTGCTAAATGCTATGAGGAAAAGGACCCTGTGCTACTGAAGTAAAATGATGGTTTCTCTCGGTTTTCTGCCTTTTTACGTCGAATGTATAGTCGTTCCATTTGAGAGCGATGTGGTGGATAATTAATGAATTCTGAAATACACAATACCTCCAATGGTGTCTGAAGGCCCCTTCGATGGATGGCCAAATGATTGGTTCCCAGCCTTCTTGTGTGCGAGTGTTGAAAGGTCCTGGTGTAATCTGTGGATCAGAAGGTCCCTGTATAAAGTGGTTTCATAAGTAGAGTATGAGGTAGTTCAAACAATGGCCCTTCCTGAAAGATTATTTAATTGAGCAGCAGTTGACTCAATTTTGTTTTCTTTTTCGTTTGTACATTATATAAATCCACAAATGGATGTGCATTTTATACAAATCCAACTCCAGCTGATATGCAGTTTTTCTGAGTTACATTTCTAAAATAATTTGATTACAATTGGCAAAACTATTTTTGTTGAGTGTATTTTGGGATAAGAAAGCAAGGGTTGTTGCTGAATGTATAGATGACAAATAAAATATTTTACAATTCATCTACTTTGGTGTTTCTCAAGTTTAGAATGAAGTTGTTTCATCGTCAATTAGGTAATTCTTCCCTGTTTCTAGAACGGAGGTGGTTTATTGTAGATCTTGAAAAAAGCAGAGAAGAGAACTACTTTCATACACTGATATTATTTTAGTTTGCTTTTATTTTTGTCCTTTCGTGTTGCCTGTAGTTTCCGTCCTTCCTCATGCACCATTGACCATTGGCTGAACGAGTACTACGTCACACCAAAACATCTCATGACGCTGCAACTACTTCCGGTATCATGCCTTCTGCCCCATGTGCATGTCGGACTACTTCCATGCTGGCCAACTAATTTGTAAATATTATAATTTCAGAGCGACGTACGAAGGAGAATAACGCTCGCTGTAACGAGCACCGTGTAAACCCTCCTCAGGACTGCCATGTCGACCATCACGGTGAACATCTTACGGTAACGTTGGCAGTAAATATACAATTCAACACATGATCTAGTGGAAACCCGAGTGTAAATCATGGCGTTATACGCGAAAGCGGCAGACATCCTGGAGAAAGTGGAGAGTAAACGGGGCGCTGTGAAGACGTTGGTCTTCGAGAGCAAATTTCAGAACATCAAGCAGTTGTTTGCGTTGGTTTGCGAGACCCAGAAATACTCCTCCGTCCTCCAAGAGTTAATCGAGTCCACCAAGTTGCTGAAACAAACCAAGGTGAAGATGACCCAGGCCAAAGTGCTGGTGTACGACCTTCTGATCGGCCAAGGTATCAAATGCGGCGGACCCTGGAAGGTGATGATGACGAAGCATCGGGCTCGACTCGAGGCGGCGCTGGCCCGCATGAAGATCAAGCAGAAGGTGACCAAGAATAAAGACCTGCTGCCCTCTAGCGTCCAGCAGGCGGAGGGCGTGCTGCTCCCCAGGTACGTGCGTGTGAACACGCTGAAAACCACGGTGGACGACGCGGTGGACTACTTCAAACGGGACGGCTTCTCCTACCTGGGCGAGGCCAACCGACTCGACGATCTGGACCTGAAGGCCAAGAGCTTCGTGCGGGACCTGCACCTCTCGGACTTACTGGTCTTCGCTCCCAAGACGGAATTCCACGAGCATTTCCTGTACAAGGCGGGACACATCATCCTGCAGGACAAGGCCAGCTGCCTGCCCGCCTTCCTCCTCAACCCCCCGACCAACAGCCATGTCATCGACGCCTGCGCCGCCCCCGGCAACAAGACCAGCCACCTGGCGGCCATCATGAAGAACAAGGGCCGCCTGTTCGCCTTCGACCTGGACGCCAAGCGTCTCTCCACCATGTCCACCCTGCTGCTGCGCGCCGGGGTCCGCTGCCACCAGCTGGCCCACCAGGACTTCCTGAAGGTGGACCCGTCCGACCCGCAGTACAAAGACGTGGAGTACGTCCTGCTGGACCCGTCATGCAGCGGATCGGGTAGGAGACTCTTATTTTGAAAATCCGCTTCCGGACTTGGATTTGGTCCGTCGTCCCGCCTTTGTAGTGACCTCGCTGTGTGTGTGTGTCCCTGTGTCCAGGTATGGTGTGCCTGGGGACGGACGCCTCGCCGCCGGACCCGGAGCGGGAGAAGCATCGCCTGGGCAACCTGGCGGCGTTCCAGCTGCGCTGTCTGAACCACGCCCTGGGCTTCCCCCGGCTGCAGCGCCTGGTGTACTCCACCTGCTCCGTCCACACGGAGGAGAACGAGAAGGTGGTGGCTGCCAGTCTGCAGCAGAACCCCGGCTTCAGGTAACACTCACTCACTCACTACATTCACTCACTCACTACATTCACTCACTCACTACATTCACTCACTCACTACATTCACTACATTCACTCACTCACTACATTCACTCACTCACTACATTCACTACGTTCACTCACTCACTACATTCACTCACTCACTACATTCACTCACTCACTGCATTCACTCACTCACTGCATTCACTCACTCACTGCATTCACTCACTCACCACTCACTCACTACATTCAATCACTCACTCACTCACTCACTCACTACATTCACTCACTCACTATATTCACTCACTATAATCACTCACTCACTACATTCACTCACTCACTATATTCACTCACTATAATCACTCACTCAATACATTCATTCACTCACTCACTATATTCACTCACTCACTCACTATATTCACTTTGACTGTGCCCACTGCAATATATAATCACTGACTCTTCTTACCAGAGTCAGAAGGTTGGTGAAAACATTTGTTCACCACGTTGTCCGTGTTGCCATACGTGTCCAAACGGGGCTTCTGTCATTAGATCTCAGCACCTCTTCAATGTCTCACTCCGGTATCCTCAGCTGAGTTTCGATCAGCTCAACTGTAAGTTGGATGTTGCTAAGCTCCGCCTCCCGTCGTCCCCTGCAGGTTGGTGCACCTCCTCCCCGTGTGGCCGGAGAGGGGACTGCAGCCGCTCAGCCAGTGTCTGCGGGCCAGCACCACCAAGACCCTCACCCACGGCTTCTTCGTGGCTCTGCTGGAGCGACACAGTGACGCCGTGTCCACAGCGCCCCCTAGCCTAGAGGAGGCCGCCAGGTAAACATCTGACCCCAAGGCGTTTCAAAACTCAAGGCCGATCCCTGACACACCGGGGCGGCATGTGGCTCGGGGGGTAGAGCGGGCGGGCTGGTAACCGGAGGGTTGCTGGTTCGATCCCCGGCTCCTCCTATCTGAGTGTCGAGGTGTCCCTGAGCGAGACACCTCACCCTGACTGCTCCTGACGAGCTGGAAGTCGCCATTCGTGGCTGACTCCGCCGTCGGTGTGTGAATGTGTGCATGCACGGGTGGTGAATGTTGGTTAGAGACGCGTGGTATAAATGCAGTCCGTTTACCATTTACAAAGATTCCAGTGAACAATGCGAGGAATACTCGATGGTTTCCTACCCGACAACACGAAGCATGCTGACACTAAACTATAACCCAACGTATCAAGATGAACCTCACATCGCTCCTTCTCTCCGGCAGCCGCACGCCCAGCCAGGAAGTGACATCAGTGAGTCCCTCGGAGGAGGCTGAGGGGAAGCCAGCTGTGGCAGCGCCTCCGGAGGCCAGCCTCAACAGTGAGGAGGAGGAGGAGGAGGAAGAGGAGATGGAAGTGAAAACAAGTCCTGTTGAAGGACAGGCCAAGAAGAAGAGGAAGAGGAACAAGAAGAAGAAGAAGAAGGCAGCGACCCCCATAGTGGCTTGAGAGGAGGTTAAGAGATTGGTGTGGTTGTGTTTGGAGGAGGCTCTGTCTGTATTGTGCTCTTTATTCTGAGAAATAGAATAAATCCTTTTTATAATTTCAGTAATGTTATTTTTTTTTATTCACAGGCCTTCTTAACGATGTGTGAATTTACATCGGCTTTCTCACTCTCCCACTAAAAGCTACGGTGGGCAATTTTGAGATCCCAGCTGGTGTTGGCTACATTTTTATTATTTTCTTAGATAATGTCAGGCTGCCTGCATTTAAAGAGAATTTAAACAAATATTTCCAAAAAAACGTACAAAATTCATGTCTTTGTAAGTTTGACGTTTCTGAAGTTTCATGTCTGCCCTAGTTTTGCTGGAACTTATGCAAACATTTGTATTTCCAACATCGAATTGACATAATTTTCTGATCACAACCATCCCGCGATGGCGAGTGTGGTATCGTAGTGAGATTCTCTCATTAGATTCTCGTTCTCATGCCTTGAGGCTCGTGTAGGCGCTGGTCTCACCATATTTGACGAGACATCCAGTGACGTGCTCAGTTGGTATTTAGCAGGCAGTTTGATGAATGGAGACCTCACTACACACACACACGTGTACACAACCTTATAGTGGTGTGTTCGTTGATTTGGCTCTCAGCGTTTATCCAGGTTCAGTTTCGATGGGGGTTAGGGTTCTAAGATGTCTTGTTTACTCAAAGACAAGATACTTGCATTTAGGCTAGTAACAAGCACTCTCTCTCTCTCTCTCTCTCTCGCGCGCGCGCGCGCATCAGATCAGCGATGTAACCTTGATGCTTAGTGACAGTCTAATGGTACTGCCTGTGTCCTCGGGCAGTGATCTGGAATAATATCCTCAGAGAGAACACACACCCTCTCCACCTACACACACACACTCCCCCCCCCCCCCCCTCATCCCCAACCACTTTCAACCTTTAACCGCACCTTCCACCTAATTTCTCTATTTTCTTCTATAGTGTTGTCACTTCCTTTGCTAATACTCCACTCTCCCATTGCCTCCCTCCTCCAACAATACGTGTGTTTCTGCTCTTGTGTTTTGGGCAGCACTGCAATCCACTGTCTCTACCTGCTACATTTCAACCACGAATCAGGGAGACAGTGAAACACGTATTCGGTGAGGTTTAACAAAAGATCAGCTAAGAATTTAATTTTGGTTGCAGAGGAACAGAACCATCCAGAATAAACCTTAATGAGTCTGGGATAACTGTCGTTTATGGAACACAGACAACGATGTCTCGGCTAAGTACCAATTCTACGTCTATCCAGGCAGGTCTACAGTGAACCCAGAAGTGTTGCACCTCTCGATGTAAACCGTGGTTCCATCCACTAGAGGGCAGTGTTGTGCCTGTCCTTAAGAGCAGAGACCCGGGCTGGTGTAGCTGGTCCTATCGACTGACTGGACAAATAAAGCTTGTAGTACATACTAAAAGATCTGACAATGAGTTATGCCATAAACGCTGATTGTGGATCAAGGTATATTGTGAATTTTTCAATAATATTTGTTTATTGAAAAGATATTTCAAATGTTCGAAATTGTGAACTTCGGGCGTTCACAGGAACCAGCTGTGGTTTTAACAAAGCTTTTTATAACCCAGCTTGTCCAGGGGGTTCATGTGTGTGTAGACACAATCAGGCAGATCACCTGGGTCTACTGAGTTACACAGGAACCTTTTTATCCATGCGTGACCAGATCAGTAATGACTTTATATCCTCATTTCTTCTCTCTCTCTCTCTCTCTCTCTCTCTCTCTCTCTCTCTCTCTCTCTCTCTCTCTCTCTCTCTCTCTCTCTCTCTCTCTTTGCACTCCCCACGTTGTGGCGGCCATTTTTCGAAGATCCCTCTCCATCCTCCTTGCCCCCCCACACCTCAACATCTCTCTTCCTCTTCAGCCTCTCCACCGCCACATCCCTATTTGGAGGTTAGGGGGCGGAGTCTAACTCCAGAGGGGGCGGAGCTTCACCACACCAGCTGCCCTCTGAGTAGGTGAAGACGTAGACTCCTCCCATTTGTCCACTGGGACGCACACTCGTCCGAGGGACGCGGACGCTCTGATTGGTCGGTGAGGTGACCTGCTTTGACTTGGGCCCGCCCTGCGGTGGGCGGAGTCACGGCGGCAGCAGCAGCTGAGGGAGGGCGGAGTCAGGCGCTCCAGTGGCTGTGATTGGCTGTTGTAGGGCGGGGTTCAGGACGTGGAAGGGGGGGGGAACAGAACAGAACCTCTGCCTGCCGAGCGAAGGGGGAGGAGGAGAGAACGTGAGAATGAATGAGTGATTGAGTGAGATGATATATAGATATATATTAAGTGTCTTCTAGGGATTTGATGCCATTCTCCTTAGATTCCAGTTCACCAAATTGTCCCTCTCCTCTTGTGTCTTTCCTTACTGCCGTCTCCTCATGATTATTATTTCACAAGTTGTCACACCGAACACATCCAACATCATCCTGTCAGCTTCGACCCACGCCTTGAGGCGCCCAGTCGAAGCTCCCCTCAGGCGTCTACCGCTCAACGCCGACGGCTGGACCCAGGAGCCGGAGCTGCTCCGCGCGGCTCCCCGGCGTGTTCAGACGTACAGCTACACACTCTTTGTGTGCCGTAGTAGTAACACATACTGTACACGCACACGTCTGCTGCTAATACAGGTTGACATGAGACGAGTGTGTTCCTTTGTGTCTGTCAGACTAGCCGCGAGGCTTGCGTGTGTGTGTGTGTCTGTGTGTGTGCGTGCGAATGTGTGAATTTAGGGGGCTGTGTGTGTGTGTGTGTGTGAATGAATTTAGGGGGCTGGGTCTGTTTTGGGGGGGCGGTGTGTGTGTTTGTGTGTGTGTGTGTGCGTGCGAATGTGTGAATTTAGGGGTCTGGTGTGTGTGTAAATGTGAATTTGGGGGGCTGGGTCTAGTTGGGGGGGAGTGTGTGTATATGTATGTGTGCGTGTGTGTATGAATGTGTGAATTGGAGGGGGCTGGGTCTGACTGGGGGGTCACTCAAGTGGAAGACAGCCGGCCGCCCTGTAGCTGTGTCTGGCTCCTCAGTGACCCAAAGGACGCCAACATATCCACAAAAAAGCCCTGATGTATTATTCACACGCACATTAAAACACTTACGTACGCGCAAATGTATACATGCATACATATTCATGTATATCTATAAACACACACACATGGCAGTCAGTGCATGTGTGTTGTGCGCTGTGGCAGAGTATAAACATTAAATCATTTCATATTTTTATCCGTGAGTTATCAAACAATTATTCATAGCAGAAGCATTTCATAACGGGGCCTTAATGTGAGCAGTGTTCAGTCGTTGAGCATGTTGTGTAATACAGTCAGTGAAAAGCATAATGCGTAAAACATACATTTACTTTATTAGTGTAACGTTTCGATGATGACAAAGAGCTTCAGCCACAGTCATTCTTTAGTGGTATTGTTGTGTTTTGAATGTACCTTTAAGCGACCTCCTTTGAGGCGATGGGAGCGTCCACACATGCTGTCCCCGACAGCTGGACGGACGGAGCAGACAGATGCCGGGACGTCTGTCGCACTAGAACATCGACATGTTAACCCCCCCCCCACCCAGACATATACAGTACGCACACACCAGGCACGGGACACACACACATGCACACACACACACACACACGTACGAATGCACACACATGTACGCTTGCACACACACACCCACACACACACACACACATGTCAACTCAAACACACTCACACGTACAAACCCATGTACACACACGCACACACACACACACACACACACCCACCCCCAGCTGACATGCCAGCTTTGGCTCAAAGTGCAGCCGGTGCCCCTGCTGTGGTAGAGGGCCAGGGTTCAGAGGTCATCCCCGATATCACATCCAATCAGAGGTGGCCGTGCGTACGGCTGTATGTTCAGTGGGGAGTACAAAGGGCTGCAGAGCTGGACTTGTGTGTCGTACGTTATCGTTTATTCATGATAAAACGAGTGTAAACACGCCTCACATTTCAAAATGTGAGGCTGTCATCAAACTGTGGTCCTTCCTCCTCCCGCTGAAGGCGTTAGATTAAGTCACCTAACTCCCGAGGTACAATACCAAGGCTGCATTGGCTTAGAAATGACCAATGCTATAATTGTAATTTAAGGCTGAAAAGATATTTCCGTTCAATATCCTGTTTTGGAATATCTCAAGATAGAAGGGGCGTGTTCATTTGCAACACTTAATACCATGGATCAATTCAGCTTTTCTTTATGTCATTTGTTTATATAATACTGTATTATCTATGAAATATTATTGTTTTGCACATGGACACTGAGCATGCAGGAACTGCAGTAAGGATGCATTGCTCTTTCTCACACTCTCTAAATCTTTCACTACGAGTTTAAACACTCATTAAATATGCACATGGTCATCTGTAGGCTGTGATTTAACTGGGTTAAACAACATGGGTTCAAACTGTACTCTTACATAACATCCAATCATTCCATATGTGTGTGTCTGTATGTTATGCATCACAAAATGGACACATATCGTTTCTGGTAGGTTGTCTTAATTTGGGTGGTTGTCACATATTTCATGGCAGACGTTTATTTCTTCGTTCTTACTCGTTGGTTTTATATTTGTGTCTTTCACTAATGTCCCAGTAGCAAGTGTCTTCTGTGGGACATCATTTTAAACTCGAAAAACCGAAAGGCCCCAGATTTCTTCGGCTTTAAAGTGGACAAATGAGACAACCAGAGACCAGGAGCTGTGAAGAAACTGCCTCTTTATTGGTGTTTGGAGAGCAGTACAAAGCAAAAGTTTTGGTTTGCAAAATAGGATTCCAAACAGTCAGTGCTCAAAAAGGCCCCTCCCCCTCTAATAGGCTCCCCCCCCATCCCCCCCCCCCCTAAAAACCAACAATACCGCTTCACAGGGACGCATCCACAGCACCACACTTCACTAACCACTAGGGGCAGCACCAGGTTTTTATTTGTATTTTTTCAAATCTGGGATAACTTGGGGGGGGGGGGGCTACATTGGGGAGGGGGAAGAGGGGGGAGTGGGAAGTGGAGGGAACAGAACAGGGGGGGGGACAACAACAACAACATCGTGATAGTTTAACAAAACTGGCTCGTTTTCATTTTGAGGGGCGGGGGGGCAGAAGTACTCCCCTCCCTTTCTGTTGGTTTGTTTGTTTCTTTTTGGGCTCCATTTATCACATTTATCGTCACCATGGCAGCCGGTTACCACGGCAGCCGGTAACCACGGCGTCCGTCACCCAATCACGCTGTCTCGCTATCGGGCTTCCGCTGTTTTCGTTCGCCCGTCTTCACCACCTCCTCCTCCTCCTCCTCCTCCTCCTCCTCCTCCTCCTCCTCCTCCTCCTCTTCCTCCTCCTCCTCTACTTGTTGTTGGCGGAGGTGCTGAGAACCTTCCGGACGGCCTGGGCGATGGCGTCGCGGTCGATGCCGAAGAGCCGCAGCAGCTCCTGGGGCTTCCCGCTGCGCGGCACCTGGGCCACGGCCATGCGGTGCACGCTGAAGCCCGTCTCGTTGACCACCGCCGCGCACACCGCCTCGCCGAGGCCCCCTGCAGGCACGGAGGGGAGACACCGGGTTCACCTCCGCACTATTCATCAGAGGGTTCCTCTCCGAAGCCTCTCTCTCTAACTAACTGTCCTTCTGTCTGGCTGTCTACCCGTCTGTCTGTCTGTCTGTCTGTCTGTCTGTCTGTCTGTCTGTCTGTCTGTCTGTCTGTCTACCTGTCTGTCTACCTGTCTGTCTGTCTATGAAATTTAATTTCAAGAATGATTGAATTACTGATACGGTTTGACTGAATTGTAAACCATTGAAGAGTTACCACCATGCACACAATGCAATACAAAAAATAGTAAATAGACAGCTAAGCAAAGTATGTGAAAATGTTCAACATCGATCTCTCTCTCTCTGTCTGTCTCTGTCTCTGTCTCTGTCTCTGTCTCTGTCTCTCTCTCTCTCTCTCTCTCTCTCTCTCTCTCTCTCTGTCTCTGTCTCTCTGTCTGTGTGAATGCTCTCTCTCTCTGTCTGTGTGAATGCTCTCTCTCTCTGTGTGTGAATGCTCTCTGGTCAGGTAGGTTAGGTTGTCTTGCCTACGGGTTAAGACAACAGCCATTTGAGTTTGGACCCGGAACTTTTCCACTGGGAATGGAGCCACTCCCCTCCTCCTCCTCCTCCTCCTCCTCCTCCTCCTCCTCCTCCTCCTCCTCCTCCTCCTCTACCTCCTCCTCCTCCTCCTCCTCCTCCTCCTCCTCCTCCTCTCCCTCCTCCTCCTCCCCCTCCCCCTCTTCCTCCTCCTCCTCCTCCTCCTCTCCTTTTCTTTCTACCTTTCCTCTTTCTGTCTTCATTTCTTCAACCATTATACATTATTTCGTTTTCACCCTCTCCCTCATTGCTTCGTTCTCGGCTCGTTCTTTAAATAATTAATTTGTCAGTTCCTTCCCTCCTTCACCTCCTCCTCTCCCCTCCTCTCCTCCCCCTCCCCCCCCCCCCATCTCCTCCCCCTCCTCCTCTGTCACATCAGATCACTCGCGCCTCGCTGGGGAGAGATCTCCCGCTGTGACGTGATACGGGCCGACGGGAGAGACAACGCCCTTCCACTACTCTCCCCCCCCCCTCCCCCCTCCCCCCTCCCCCCTCCCCCTCTCTTCTCTCACTCTTTCACCCTCGACGTCTCACTCCTTCACACACCTCACTCACACCTCTCCTCCTCGGGTCAACCCCTCCTTGGTTGTCAGCTTTAGTACTCTTAACGCTAAAGAATAAGCTCTAGATTCTAGGTAACTATATCTTTTGTTTTTCGGTGTCCAGGGCTAAGAGCTTTACTTTCTTTCTTTGTGTTTGGTGAGAAGGCGAACCCCAGCATGTGTTGGTGTAGAGCCTTCCGCCGTTCAGTGACTCTCCCGTCGGGAGAGGTCAGGGAGGGGCAGCGTGTTGATGTGACGCTGGTATGTAGGTCAGCGCAGCCCAAAGGCCAGAGATTAAATTAAAAATCACACAGTCGCTCCCCCCCCCCCCCCCCCCCCCCCTCCCCGTCCATCCAAATATGTATCACCTCTCTATCTAATGTCTCTCTGTAATATCCCTCTGTAGAATCTCTCTAATATCTCTATCTTATATCTATCTGTAATTTCTTTGTCTCTCTAATATATTGATGCAATATTTTCTTCTCAATGCGCGCTCTCTCTCTCTCTCTCTCTCTCTCTCTCCCTCTCCCTCTCTCTCTCGCTCTCGCTCTCGCTCTCGCTCTCGCTCTCTCTCTCTCTCTCATATACAGTACACACACTCACACCAGTCTGGCAGCAGCTGTCTGATTCGCTCTCTTCAGACCCTCGCTCGCTCTTTTTATCTGCAGTGATTTCGGTTCCTTGTCTGAACGCTCGGCTCTTGTTCCCAGGTGTTCCTGAGCGAGAGCGCGGACGGCCGTCTGGGTGCCAGTGATGGACACGGCCGTTGCTCAGTGTTTAGTGAACATGGGGCCGACTTTGCTTTAGTTTTGGTTCATATCTTTGGTTCTCTTCATATTTTGTGGAACATGGTGGATCATGGTTGTAGTAGAACACAGTCCTAGCCCGTTTTTAACATTGTGTGATCAGACGGAGGTTCTGGGAACCCTTTCGTCTCAGTGTACACCCTCATGGTTTGGACCTGCTGCTGTCCAGACGCGGTACCTTCGTAGTAGTGGTCCTCCACGGTGATGATGCGGCCTCGCGTGGCCTTGGCGTTGTCGATGATGGTCTTGGAGTCCAGGGGCTTGATGGTGAACGGGTCGATCACACGGACGTTGATCCTCTCTGGGGAAGGAGCACAGAATGAAGGACCTCCATTTTGAGAGTACAGGAACAGGACTGGGAATGGTCTGGCTGCAGCTCAAGTTTAGTTTCAAATGCTTTGGCGAGGTTTAGACTATGAACATGCAGAATTAAATCATTGCTTTGTTTCAATTCCAAATTGAAGATTCCATCTTTCTTTTTCTACCAATATCAATTACACTTTTTGCTTCTTGATATGCTCTCTCTCTCTCTCTCTCTCTGTCTCTGTCTCTCTCTCTCTCTACCTTTCTTCAGTTGCTCTGCGGCGGCCATTGCCTCATGAAGGGTCACTCCGGCTCCGATCACAGTCACGTGGTCATCGTTGGACTTGTTGACGACCTGATCGCCGTGGAAACAGAACGTTAAATTACCAAAGACAAATACATGGCCGCTTTTATCCAGGATGGGCTGAGCGATTGTTCTTGCGGTACTACTGCTGATACGGTTGTTGTGATCATGACCTTGGCCTGTCCGACGTGGAAGTCCTCGCTGCTGTTGTAGATGACGCTGTTCTCGGGGCGGCTGGTCCGGATGTAGCACAGGCCCTGGGACACACGGACACACGGACACATGGACACACAGACCTCGGTCAGCGCTCTGAGCAGCACGGCTCGGCCAGCAGGAGACGAACACTCACTAGCAACCCTCCCTCAGGGGCCGCCCTATACGTCCCCTGTTTCATGATATTGATGACAATGACCTCAGTACAATATATATATTCAGGTCATTGTCATACGTATCATAAATATCATCAAGCCATACATATATTTATGTTTATTGTATATAGAATAGTGATTACCTTTTCTTTAATTCCAATATCTTTATATAAATCTGCATCTAGATTTCTATCTATCTGTATATATTTTTTGAAATCTATAAAGGTATGGATATGTATCAATATAGATATAAGATATAATAAGATATATAGATAAAGATTTCTTTATGTATTTATCTACATCTACTTTATCGATAGTGTAACTGTATAAACTTCGATGTCATGTTCGATTGCAAGGCTTTTCCGCAGGGGATTGTGGGTACTGTAGTCTACCTTTGTGTGGATGTCATGTGTCACAGCCAGGGGATTGTGGGTACTGTAGTCTACCTTTGTGTGGATGTCATGTGTCACAGCCAGGGGATTGTGGGTACTGTAGTCTACCTTTGTGTGGATGTCATGTGTCACAGCCAGGGGATTGTGGGTACTGTAGTCTACCTTTGTGTTGGCAGCGAGCTCCATGGCCTTCTCCGTGGACACGGCGTCGCTAGGGTAGAACACCGTTGCCGTGGGGATGGCTCTGAACATGGCCAGGTCCTCCAGACCCATCTGGGAGGGCCCGTCCTCTCCTGACACACACACACACACACACACACACAAAAACACACACAGTCACACACACACACACACACACACACACACACACACACACACACACACACACACACACACACACACACACACACACACACTTTAAAGTCGGGGACCGGGAGAATCTGTCTCATGTCCAAAGTGGGAAACATTGATGAAGTGTGGTGGACTGGCATGCGTGGTCATGCTGTGTACCTGAGGAGGAGGAGGAGGAGGAGTGGGAGGAGGAAGAGGAGGGAGGGAGGAAGGATCGGGTCGTCCCAGATCCACTTCCATGTCACAGGGAAAAGGGGGAGAGAGGGGGAGGAAGAGAGGGAGCGAAGTGCTGACACCGGTCGTGAGGGAGGACGTTAGACAGAGGAAGTGACTATAGGAGGGAAAGAAAGGATAGTTGGCAGAGTCACCACGGAAACGACCATGAAGAGGTCAGAGGTCAGAGGTCAGAGCGCTAACAGCGGCGCCGCGAGGCCGCGGGTTCAGGACTGACCGATGGAGACGCCGCAGTGCGAGCCACACAGGTTGACGTTGCTCTCGGAGATGGCCGCCATGCGCAGCTGGTCGTACGCCCGCGTGAAGAAGGTGGCGAAGGTGGAGGCGAACACCACGCTGCGGTCACGGGCGGCGCAGCCCACGGCAACGCTGACCTGGAGACAGGAAGAGGAGGAGTTTAGAGCCTGGGCGAGGGAGGCTAGTTAGGAATAACACTGGTTTAGTGAGACTAGTTAGGAATAACACAGGTTTAGTGGTTGGTTTAGTGAGACTAGTTAGGAATAACACAGGTTTAGTGAGACTAGTTAGGAATAACACTGGTTTAGTGGTTGGTTTAGTGAGACTAGTTAGGAATAACACTGGTTTAGTGAGGCTAGTTAGGAATAACACTGGTTTAGTGGTTGGTTTAGTGAGGCTAGTTAGGAATAACACGGAGACAGGAAGAGGTATAACACGGGTTAAAGGCTGGGTTAGTGAGGCTAGTTAGGAATAACACATGTTTAGAGGTTGGTTTAGTGAGGCTAGTTAGCAATAACGCAGGTTTAGAGGATGAGGCTAGTTAGGATTTAGGTTTAATGACAGCTACTCATATTTGCGTGATTGTATCACCGTCTAAGCAAAGGATGCTTTGGTGTGTGAGAGGGGTTAAACCATTAGTCAGGTAATGGGTATTCAGGAAATCAGTGTATATTCAATATTTATACAATCTAATATTTAGAGCGATTAGCGCCGATATTAAGGACCCATATGTTTGGTCCTTACAACTATTTACTGAAGGCTACAATATACAGTGGCTGCTGTTGTCGCCGTGGTAATGTCTCCTTTGTCGTAGCAACGGCCTTCTGGCCCGAGGCCTCTGACGAAACCAGGCAAACGGACCGAAGAGGAATCAGCAAAGTCTGTAAATATTTGATGTGACACTCTGGGGATTATCCAAATTAATTACGCACTGTTTACGCTCAGCTGGTCGTACTCGTCCTATAGAAACTCCCAAATTGCCCAGAAGGGTATGAGCTAATGGGCTACAACGGCAGGGATTGCATTTTACATTGACGTTGACATTTCATATTTTTGTTTGATAAAAGGATTTGTAAGAAAAAAATCGTATTCTGTACGATAGATCGTATTTCGAACGATCATATTTTGTATGACGAATAGTATCACGATACCAAAATCATACTTTGTACGATAGATCTTTATATAAGAATCCTATTTTGTACGACATTTCGTGTGAGGTATGATAGATGGTCATTCGCACCATGTTCTGCTCGGCGATGTAGCACTCGACGTAACGGTCGGGGTGCTCGTTCTTGAAGAGCTCGGCGAAGGTGGAGTTCTTCGTGTCCCCGTCCAGAGCAATGACGTGCTGGTTGTAGCGGCCCAGCTTGGCCAGGGCCATCCCGTACGCCTTCCTGGTCGCGACCTGAAGGGAAGGACAACACTCAGACGACGGGTTCAGGCGGTTTTACCCATAAATATACCAGCCCTTTACGCTTATATTCAGGGCCTTTAGCAGACGCTCTTATCCAAAGCGACTTACGATAAGTACGTTTGTGATAAGAAAGTGAAACAACAACACATCGCAGTCGGTCCAGTAAGGATGTTCATAGAACCGAGTGCCAATCACTAACGATCACTAAGTTAACCCATTCCCCGTACACAAAAGAGATAGCTCGGATAAGATGCTATATAACCCGCCTGTTCTATTCGTATGTTCGGAATATGTCCCAATGTGTCAGCCATAGAAGAAATGTAAGTCCTTCATCTCATTTCTCGATGTTTAAAGCCAAAACACAATTCTTTTTTTAACGCTTTTGTCGGCTGGTTCTTAACCTTACTGTGGGAAACCTTTCATGCATAGGAAGAGCCCAACACAACACTTTGAAAGAGATTACTGTGGAGTGTGTGGAGGAGGGCTGGTTGAAGCAGCCTCCCCTCTCTCCCCCTTCTCCTCCCTCCTCTCCCCCCTCTCCCCCCCCCCTCCCCCTACCTTCTCCCCCAGCTTGTAGCTGGGTGCGCTGGGCATGCGGACGTTGCGCAGGCTGACGGCGGGGGCGTCCTCGCAGGGCGCCGCGGGGTAGAGCCGCTTGCTGCAGCTCACGATGCGGCTCTGCAGCTCCTTCAGCACGCCGTCCGCCACCTCCCGGGGGAGGGGCTTCCCGTGCCAGCCCAGCTTATCCTCCGCCACTGCACACACACACGCACACACACACACACACACACACACACACACACACACACACACACACACACACACACACACACACACACACACACACACACACACACACACACACACACACACACGCACGCACACAGGTTAGCACAGGCACTCACAGGTACAGACACAGGCAG
>NC_079412.1:27742290-27774790 GCF_026213295.1 Gadus chalcogrammus | reverse complement strand
AGGGACCCGTGCATCCACCGTCTCGATCTAACGTGGTGTAATCTGTGTGTAATCTGTGTGTAAAATGAGTGTAATCTGAGTGTAATCTGCCTTTCTCTGCAGCGGCATGATTTAGAGTCGACATTATTGTCCTCCAGGGAGAATGGAGGACAAGTGTACACAACACTGAAGAACGCAGGAGACAGCAGAACATCAGCGCACGCAACAAGGCAGCAAACATCCGGAGGCCGCGAAGGCACTTCCTGTCCATGTGTGATGTCATTTCCTGTTCTCACCGGCACGGGGTGTCCCTCCAGGATGGAGTCCACCTTCCTCAGGTTCAGGAGCTCGCTCTCCTTCAGGTACCCCGCCTCCGCCCACACCGCGTACAGGATGGGGGCGGCGTGACCCTGGGGAGGTCAGAGGTCAGAGGTCACAATGTTAACAGTCTATAGATAGAAGGACAGACTGCAGAAAGAAGTGCTTATGTATGATATGCATACAACTTTGTTTGTGTGTCCGTCTATGTGTTTGTGTGTGCGTGTATGTCTGTCCATATGTGTGTGTGTACGTGTGCGTGTGCGTGCGTGTGTGTGTGTTTGCGTCCGTCTATGTGTGTGTGTCCGTCTGTGTGTGGGTGTGTGTGTCCGTCTATGTGTGTGTGTGTGTGTGTGTGTGTGTGTGTGTGTGTGTGTGTGTGTGTGTGTGTGTGTGTGTGTGTGTGTGTGTGTGTGTGTGTGTGTGTGTGTGTGTGTGTGTGTGTGTACCTTGGACAGCACGAAGCGGTCGTTGTGGATGTTCTTGGGGTCTTCAGGGCGGTACTTCATGGTGTTGAAGAACAGCACCGACATGATCTCCGCCACGCTGCTGCATGACGTGGGGTGACTGCAGCCAGGGAACACAGACACTGGGGTTAGGGACCGGGGAGAAGAACACACTCAGACACAGGGGTTAGGGACAGGGGAGAAAGAACACACTCAGGCACAGACACAGGGGCTAGGGACCGGGGAGAAAGAACACACTCAGGCACAGACACAGGGGTTAGGGACCGGGGAGAAAGAACACACTTAGGCACAGACACGGGGGTTAGGGACCAGGGAGAAAGAACACACTCAGGCACAGACACAGGGGTTAGGGACCGGGTAGAAAGAACACACTCAGGCACAGACACAGGGGTTAGGGACCGGGGAGAAAGAACACACTCAGGAACAGACAGAGGGGTTAGGGACCGGGGAGAAAGAACACACTCAGGCACAGACACAGGGGTTAGGGACCGGGAGAAAGAACACACTCAGGCACAGACACGGGGGTTAGGGACCGGGGAGAAAGAACACACTCAGGCACAGACACAGGGGTTAGGGACCGGGGAGAAAGAACACACTCAGGAACAGACAGAGGGGTTAGGGACCGAGGAGAAAGACACGGTTTGTAAACACAAAGAAAGGGGCACCACGGCCCCTCAGTCCTACACTGTACATCTGTCCCTCTGTCTGTCATGCTAGCTTTAATATGTTAATCCAAACTGCCACATCAGTAGCTTATGTAAGACTACTGACGGACGCACTGACTTTGTTAACGTATTTTAAGTTCATTTATAGAATATGGGCGAAATTATGCATCAACACATGCATGTAGTAGATTCGACATTCTGGACTAATAATAACGTGTAATAATGTCAAATTAATTGTTCACTGTACCTCACTGGGTGCCAGTTGTCATTCCCTTA
Organism: Gadus chalcogrammus; assembly: GCF_026213295.1. Taxonomy (NCBI): domain Eukaryota; kingdom Metazoa; phylum Chordata; class Actinopteri; order Gadiformes; family Gadidae; genus Gadus; species Gadus chalcogrammus. The sequence continues at coordinate 27,773,085 of NC_079412.1, read as the reverse complement.
CCCCAACCGTAAAAAAAAAAAAGATCTTTCCGAACAATATTTAATGAATAAAATACTAAAGTTAATAAAATATTAAAGAAAAACGAGACCGAGAAGGTATGGGACTAAAATCATATGCAATCGGGATTGTGATGGAATGGACCATCTATCGGATCGTCGTCGGATGCATAATTGTTCGGGTGGCATCTGTGTCGAACGCAGGTGCACGACAGCGTGCAAGGCTCTCATTCACCTCCCGCCCCGGCGTCGCGTCCCCGTAGGTCCCTGCGGTGCGTCTCCCTGACTCGGTCACTGCTGTTCTCCCTTACGGAGCGGCTTCAGGAACACAGCCCAGTGCCGTCTATCGTAGTGTGATGCAGCCATGCAGGTCCGCCATACCGGGGAAGACTTTACAAAAATACTTAGGCCTAAAATAGCCTAAACAAAACCACAATAACAACAAAAAGTTCCGCAATGTCCTATTTACAGATGAAAAATAACGGCTATATTTGAATAGCAACGCATCATATTACTATTATAGATTAATATTAGCGTCTCCTCGTTACCCGCTTCCCGCCGCTGTGGTCGCCTTGATGGAGTTGATCCGCAGCCGGGTGGCGATGTTGGCGAGCGCCTGCACCGTCTGCTGGTCGGGTTTGTGGTAGTCCTCCATCTGTGAGCGGTGACGGGATGACGGGATGACGGGTCTCTGGTGAACGAAGCGGCCCTGCTGGTGAACGGACAGTTAAAACGTCCCTGGTCGGTCCCGGCGTGGAGTGATGCGGGAGGTGATAAGGCAGGGGTTAAAAAGGCATCTCCGCCTCTTCCTCCTCTCAACCTTTTTTCAGGATGAGAGGGGTGGGGGGGGGGGGGGGGGTGGAAGAGAGAGAGAGAGAGAGAGAGAGAGAGAGAGAGAGAGAGAGAGAGAGAGAGAGAGAGAGAGAGAGAGAGAGAGAGAGAGAGAGAGAGAGAGAGAGAGAGAGAGAGAGAGAGAGAGAGAGAGAGAGAGAGGGAGAGGGGAAGGGGGTGTGCCCAATGATTGCCTGTAGTATTACTAATCTAGAGCCACATGGAGTTGGGAAGGTGCAGTAAAGAACGGTGGACAGTGCAGTGTGCTGCGTAAACTCGGCGGTAGTGCAGAAACTGTCCACTAGGCGGCAGGCTTGGGCCACTTGCCAAGCGCGCACAAACACACACACACACACACACACACCAGTACTCTCCTAGTAATATAGGCTCATTGGATTTAAGCCTTTTTCATATATATATAAAATAATGAATATACTTCATTCTGACGGTGGGTCAAGCTACCCACCAAACATTTGGACGACCAAAGTCGTGATCAGTGTCAAATTGAAAGATCAGGGACCCATTTTCGACCAACTCCAATTTGGCCATGTGTTAAATAAATGTAACCAGATTATGTGTACATTATATTCTTTATAGACCTCAGCAGGAAAGGAGTAGTCCAGGAAGCCAATTACGACCTGGGAGGCCACAGAGCCGGTATTGCTGCTGACCGCTTTGAGTGCAGGTCGAAGGCCGCCACCAGGGGGGGCTAGTGGCGGTAGTGGTTGGCCATTACCGCCACCAGGGGGGGCTAGTGGCGGTAGTGGCCCACCACTACCCCCACTAGCCCCCCCTGGTGGTGGTAGTGGTGGGCCACTCCGTGGACCGCAGACGTCCAGCTACAAGGGCTCCCAGCCAGGGCAGGCAGGGCCGCAGTAGTATGGCGAGTGGATATGGCGAGTGGATAGTGGCGCCACAGACAGCGGCCTGCCGTGGCTGGCCTGTCGTCGCTGCCAGCCAGCCGATACCAGCAAGGCGTCGCAGCCCGTCATTACGTCGTATAATTATCATACCATCGTACTAAATCATACAAAAATGTTCAAATGAAAGACGCCGATTGCGTCAATAAGTTTGACTAAAAGAGCAGAAATGTATCTGATCCCAGAGAGAATCGAACAACCGCCTACTTGAATCCTAACCCGGCGACGCTTCCGCTTGTACCACTGTGACAATTTTTTTTACAATGTGCACTTATATTTACATATATCACTCTATAACGAAGAACTTTTTGCATAACATACCTTATTAGGCTTAATGACATTTAACAAAACAAAAAGGCTATATATAATATATTAAATACATTATTTGAATACGCCCCAAATTACAACTAATATATCACTCTATAACAAAGAACTTTGTGTATAATATACCTTATTAGGCTTACTGTCATTTAAGAAAACAAATAGGCTATATAATATCTAAAATACATTATTTGAATCCGCCCCAAATTACAACTAATATATTTCATTGATACTGATGGACCAACGATTTCATCATTTTAAACTGTAGGCCTACTTCCATATTAAAATAATATTTGCAATAAAGAGCTGTAGGAAGCTTTCGCCAGAGAGCATGGCTTTCTGGTTCTTCAACTGTCGCAAAAAACCCGTTAAGTTACCTTAACATGCAAATTAACTGATAAACGACCGCCCATAGATTTTGAGCGACCAAGCCAGTCAGCGACCACAGCGACTGAAAGCAGCCAGACGAGCGACCTACTTCGCGACCAATGCGACCTACGTCACGACCAATGTGACCTACGACCCGACCAATGCGACCTACGTCGCGACGCACGTCGTTGGCCACTCAGAGAGCTCGGCCTTCCTCCAGGGCCGGCCAAGAGGCTGGCCTCTGACGGGTGGGGCCCCCACCCGTGATCACTGGGGCCCTTGAGGAACGGAACACTAAAACACTTTCAATCTACTATCAGGTCAACTGTTTTATTGCTTTTAATCACAAGTAATTTCAAGATGCACATCCAAAAACACATCACTTAGATATATTCAACATATATCAGATTAGAAACATATGCAACGTGAGTTAGAACGATGAGTTGTAGGACTCTTACAAGCACTTCCCGGCAGCATATGCTAATGCCTTGTCAAACATAAGCACTCAATAAATATGATGCCGTCTCTAACTGACGGAGAACTGGAGGAGAAAAACATGAGTAGGGCTACGCCATAGCACAGGTTCAGTTCGAATAGATAGCTTAAAGTTGCCTTTGCGTTAAGGTACCATAATACTCGTTGGGAGGTCAGCTGTTGCGTTCTAAAGCACCGCAAGTTTACACAAAATCAGACGCAGCCTAAACATTGTTTTTTTGAAACTACCCGCCAATGTTTTGGTTGGAGCCATGCCAGAGGCGGCAGTAGTCATTGAGTCCTGAAATAAGTGAGCAAGTTAGCCTTGCTAATCGGCCTTATAAAGCTTATACAATTATTATTATTAAGCAGGTTTGCAAGCCATCGCACAAGGTGATCACAACCCACGCACAACGACCGCGCAACCGCCTGTTTCACGAGGGCCCGATGTTTTTAAGCACTGCAAGTTTACACAAAATCAGCCGCAGCCTAAACATTGTTATTTTGAAACGCTAAGGCACTTGGAGGTTAACACACACACACACACACACACACACACACACACACACACACACACACACACACACACACACACACACACACACACACACACACACACACACACACACACACACACACACACCAGAGATGGGGACTCGAGTCTGAGACTCGAACTCGAGTCGCACTCAAGTCGCACAAACTGTGACTTCAGACTTGACATGTGACTCCACCCAAAAGACTTCAGACTTGACTCAGACTCGAGCTTCGGGACTCGTCAAGTCATGCAATTATTGCTTTTTTCATCTAAGTTTAACCATGTATTACTATTAGGGATGGGCAACGATCGTCGAATAGTCAAATAGTCTGAGTCATGTAGAATATCGAATAATGAATGTGACTATCGTTATTCATTACACGGCTCTTCTCATTGCTGCGGAACGCTCACTTGCAACGGCCTTCAAAACTTCCAGCAGTGAATATTTTTTTGATAATTCACCATTGCTAAGCATATAATGACCGCTGTCAAGGAAAATGATTTTTTTGCTGTCTTCCGTATCACTCCGCAAGAAGTCCGGTAACTTCTCAACCCCAGCGTCCTCGGTTGCTAAGCAACGTCAACGTCTTTGGCAGACTATTTCTCTGCTGATCAATACTACGAACGCTGGTAACAAATATATTTAAAACACACACCGTGTGTTTTTTTCGTTTTGGCAAGTAGCCGTGTAAGAAGCGGGACAATGTGGGACCTGAAAGCTTGACATCACAGAATGTTAACATCACCTCAACACCAACTACTGCTGCTTCAATTGGGTTACAGTAAGCTTTGCTGGGGTTCCAACTCTTCACTGTCCACCTCCTCTGATGCCTATGGGACAAAACAATATTCATATCAATGTTGTAATAATATTTGTAATCAGCCAAACAATTTCAATCCTACAATGCGGCTTGTACATCGGTTCTTTGGTTCTCATCATCTCATTTTCGTCCGCTTATCCGGGGTCGGGTCGCGGGGGGAGCAGCTCAAGCAGGGGGCCCCAGACCATGGACGCTGGAAGTGGGGGGGCTGCAGCCCCCCCTGGTGGCGAGAGGCTGAATGTGAAATGCAAAAACCCCCGTGGAAATAAATAAATAAATACATAAATATATCAGACTATTATTATACTATTGTCATTTTACTTGTGACTATAAATGTCACAAGCATGATTTGATTCACAAAAGGCGCACACCTGCTCGTATAGACGGAATGAAACCATCACTGAAGTGATGGTTTCAACCCCCCCCCCCCCCCCCGTCATCGGAACGTTTCTCAGCCCCCCCAACTGTGAATTACTTCCAGCGTCCCTGCCCCAGACTTCCCTTTCCCGGGCCACATTGACCAACTCTCTCTTTGGTTGGACCACACCCATATTGAGGACTCAAGAGAGGAACCTCTAACATCCTAAATCAACGATTACAGGCTGAAGGAAACCATTTATTTTCCCTCATCTCACGCGAGAAATGCTGCGGCAGTTTCAGACACTAAAAGCGTCTCCCATAATCATTAAAAACCCTTTCCCGATCAGTTCCTAAACCGTGACTTCAAAACCATCAGTACTAATATAACAACATTCCAATGATCCCGATGTACAAGATATACATGCAAGCTTACGTGCAATTTAACAGGACAAATATGACTTATGAGTATGACTAGAACGCTATTGTATCCATCCATCCAATTTAAAACAAACATACCTCTGTCCTCCCATGATAGGCTAGAATAACAAAGGGTCATTAATGAGTGAAGATGAGGGTGGTTAACGAGAGACAGTAAACAAGGCGGGCAGACAGGTGACTGTGAGGGCAGGCCGTATTAAGCAGAATCCACACTCTGCAGACCCTACGTCCGCAAAGATCCACTTCAGGACTCAGAGACCGCAGGCACATCTTTGAGAGATATTTCAGAGACTAATTTCATCAATGCAGCTTCATGGATTGCCAAACAAGTTCTTGATTTTTTTTTTGGAAAAAAACTGGAAAGGTTCCGAAATCCGTTTAGTCTGATGGCGGTTTGGCGTCCGTAAGTGTTGCATTACCGCCTTCTGCTGGACTGTCCCTTCTATTGCAGCATTGCTGCCATATAATGAACCCTTTCACCCATTTACATGTGTGAATGGTTGTGAGACGGAATTTTCCTGAACATAGCTCCATTTGTGAATAGTGTGAACCCCAGCTGCAACGTTATCCCGGTAATCTACCGGGTGCTCTGTGTGCTGGCGGCTTGAGAATCGACGCAGATCTTTGCATACAGGCAGAATGCAGCAGGGTTGATTGGGCCTTTAGTAAGCAAACTCACCATGGACTAGCATCCATACCACAGCTCCGGTGGCGACCAGTACTGGTATTATTATGACATAGTGATGCCTGCCTGGGGCTTTAGCACAGAGCACGTCCTTGGTTCGGCTGCCTTCGTGCCGCTCAACCTCTCCATCCACGCAGCTGTCGGGTTTGGGAAAGCGGAAAGTAAATTCTATTCCTCGATTTTACGAGAGCTTGGTCTCTTTAACCGGACGCAATCACCTGGTGTAAGTTACGGTGAATATCGTTAAGCAAATAAAATACTTACTTGAATTCATAAAATAACATGACACAAAAGGAGCCAATGGCATAACCCACATGTTCCATGCTGTACAGTTTGTTCCATCTGGAGAGTAAAACCCTGTCGCGCAGTCCTCGCAGACCGTGTCCGTGGTCCTGGTTCCTACGAGAACACGTTGGGAGTTCTGAAACATGAGCATTGAAAATCATAACAAACACTCATAGATATAAATATGACTACAGGAGTGTTTCCCCTACCAGGCTCCGCCGCCGTCTGGCCAGCTGTGCAACGAGTGTGCATCTCAGCCAGGGAGCAGCCTGACTCCTGATTGGACGCTTGGCAGTAGAAGCCATCCAATACGCTGCAGGCTGAGTCCCGTACTCTGGAGCACTCCCGTTGTGTCCCCAGACCTTGTTCTGCTCGGAAAGGACCAAACAACACCGATATATCGGCGGTCCGATGTCATCGGCCGATATTAGGCATTTTCCAAACAATCGGTATCGGCCGATTAATTAATATTTTGAAAAATATATATATTATTTTTTTGGTTCTTTTTGGTTTTTCTTCAAAGGACTTGAAATCCGATATATCGGAATTTTTTAATCACCAAATATTTGTTTCGGTTTCGGCCTTAAAAATCCTTAATTGGTCGGGCTCTACAAACAACCATAAACATGTCACCTGCAGAGTTTCAGTCTGTTATTTATTTACAGCTCCATTCAACATATTTCTAAAAATCTAAAAATAAGAAGTTAATTTCAGATATCAAATGTGGTGTATATCAAAAGATTTTTTCTCAGCTCTTAGATCTCCAATACAGCACATCTGTCGTCACTCAGATGGAGGTTCACTACCTGCTCTACGGAGTCGACAGCTGGTCCACTGTAGTGGAGCTGGTTAACTACCTGCGTTACAGGGTCGACAGCTGATCCACTGTAGTGGAGCTGGTTCACTACCTGCGTTACAGGGTCGACAGCTGGTCCACTGTAGTGGAGCTGGTTCACTACCTGCGATACAGGGTCGACAGCTCATACACTGGCTGCGTCCGTTGTCTGCGTCCATGTAGGTGCCACTCTCACACGGTCTGCAGTTGGTACTCGACTCGTCGGTGCAGTCTCGCAGCACAACACTCCCTGGAGAGTAGGAACACACTCAGCTCCATCAACTGGAGAAGGGAACACGTCACTCCTTTAAATTGGTTTCTTGTATATTACTTTACGTCATCACTTCTTTAAGGCTCGAGAAGAGTTACGCACCAAGGGCCAGCAGGGTTAACTTGGGACTAACGGATGAAATGATTCTAATGCTACAGAATTCAAAGCCAGTCGCTTCGATCGGTAAGATCAAATGTAATGTCCCCCACGTCATAAAAAAACTAATAACTAATCAATGTGTCAAGGTGACACAGGTGTATAAATTGGTTTTAAATGGGACATTTATTAAATACTGGTTCCAAAGTGAATTGTATTGCTTTTCACGTGCAGCTGAATGCATAGTTAGCACTGAACAACCCCTCCTTTTCCAACGAGTTAATCGCTAGCACAAATTCCTTCTCCTCCACACTTTAATTGGATCTCGGTTTGGCGTCCAGGCCATACAGTCTCTATAGGCCTCACATCTTTTTTTATTTTATTTTTTCTGCTTTATTGCGGAGAGATATAGAGAGGACGGTCTGGGAGCCAGAGGGGAGGACATGCAGCAAATGACCACGGGCAGGATTCGAACCCGGGTCGCTGCGCCTGCGTTCAGGACTGGGCATACATGGTAGGCGCTTTAACCCGGTGAACCACCAGGGGGCGCCCCCTGGCCGCACATGTTTACCTTTATCGCACAGTGGGCAGCACATCCCAGGAGCGGGCTCATACTCCCCAGAACGACAGCCTTCTCCTGGAGGGCTGAGGGCTGAAATAAAAAAGACACCGACCCTTAAAATAACTTTCTAGACTTTACTATGCAAATGAGCTCGGGCACGGGGCCGCGGCCCTAGTGTGAGTAGACGCGGGGTCCACACAGGGGGGGCCGGGGGGCCTCCCTGTGCGGGCCCCTGTGGGCTCAAGTCATTTCGTCATTTGTTTGAACTAAAGAGATTCATCTCCAAAGTGACTGTACATTAACGCCTACAGCGTCGACGTTCATGTACAGTCATCTACAGTCGGTCCCTAGGAGGAGCTACCTCTTGTTTCATAGCACGCAGAATCTAATATCACGATTGTATTATTGAGGGTGACCAGACGTCCGTTGTGGCCTGCCCCCGCTAATGTTGTCGGTTTTCATTAATGATCTAAAAAATATATCAATACACTTTTTTAATGGCAATGGATGCTGATGAATATTAATTTTGAGACAGTTGTTCTCAAGTCTATTTAATAGGCTGTGGCATGACTTCGCTCAGTGGGGGTCTATGTATTGACTTTATACCATAAGCAGGCATGGCCGATTATAAACAATAGACTAATACGGAAGTGTTAAATATATTGTAGCCTATTGATAGAGTAGCTACTTTGGATTTTTTTGGACTGGTTTACCAAAGCTTAAAACACATCTTAGTGAACCATTGGGCATTTGGTTACATGCCCAATCCTACATGTACCATTATAAGAATAGGCGAAAACAGATATTTTCCTGACTGCCAAACAAAAAATGTCTGAACTCTGGTTCTTACATTAGGCTACATGGCATTTGCGATGCAAAAAGCAGCCGGACGTCTTAAACCAGCATTAGCAATATTGCCACCCCCTCTTATCTACTGCGGTCAGGCTGGCCGACACTCGCAACTCCGTGGGCATTGGAGCTGTCCTTCAATTTGGAGTGCACGCGTATTCTATCCTTTACGGCAATTGCATTGCCACGGGTTGGCCAAGCACGGGCTGACATTGAGAGCGTCTCTTCACATGTGACCACATTCGGTTAACACGACCATTTTAGTGCCTACATCAACAAGCATTTTTACTGTATCATTATATCTGGAACTTGCTGTAAAAACTTTGCTCCATTAGTTCTGACAATGACTTTTATCTGAGTTCAGACAAGCTCTGACAATACATTTACCCCAAATCAAGCATTTTTACGCCATCAGTATTTCAAATTTAAAGTCCCACATTTTTAAAAATAACTGACTTGAGATTTGATTTTCCACATTGATCCATAATCCTATTAGTTATCTTATTATTTCAGGCTTTACCTGAACCCTTGTAGGCTACTCTTGTATGGGCACTAAGTTCATTAAGGGTAATGCAAAGGATTGGGAATGGTATTGCTGTGTGTCGGCGTAAGAAGTAAGCTTTTCTTTTTTTTTTTTTACCAATTCTTCCAACAGTCAATAAAGAAGTTATCTTCTTCATGCATGTGCAAACATTATCTAGAGCAGTGGTTCTCAAACTTTTTTATACCGCGTACCACCACAGAAAATATTTGTCATGACATTTTGACATGTCATAAAATATAACATACAGTAGCGTCGGCTTGCGCCCCTATTCAGCGACGCACATCTCATGCAGGAGACAGATTTGAAGGCCTAAATACACCGGCGCCGCGCCGCAGCGCAGCGGCGCGCATTTTACGCGCGTCAAAAGCACGCCCCTAGCACCAACAGGAGGCGGCGCGACGGCCGCGCTGGAGTATAAAATCAGGAAGTCACCTGTCAATCAACCGCAGCAAAGAGACGGAACGCAATGGGTGAGTAGCCTATTGTAGCCTAGTTTATTTATTTTCCATCTTTTTGGCTGAATAATTTGAAAAATGTATAATCTGCGCAGTGAAAGTATGTTTTCAAGCATCAGATCAACTTAGTTTGTAGGGTACTTTATCGTTTTATTTACTGTCATTTCTTATTTATTTTATATTTTGCAATTATTCATCTACTGCAAAAAACAATCTCAATAAGTGCAGCACCTTCTATTAAGCCTTTTTAGTATATAGTGCAGTCACCTTTTAAGGCCAATTGTTATTGTGTGTATTTATTGTATTAAGCTACTGGATGGCTTTATTGGTCCCCATTGTGACCAATAAAGTAGCTATCTATCTATCCATCAATATAGCCTTAGCATAGCCACACATTTACATGTATGCAGCCAGTAGTTATCCATTATAATTGAACACAAGTTATTTCACATTTTATTGAGTTTTTTTTATTTCAACAGAACAATTGTTGCCAGACAGAGGGTGGCTGCCCTTCTTCTGCTGCGCCGAAGGCGGGCAAGGAGAAGACGAAGGGTTTGGGTGCACCCCATCAATGAACGGAGACAAGAACAGGAGGTATACCACAATCTGGTCCAGGAGCTCCGTGCAGATCCTGAGAGGCACCGCCAATATTTCAATTTGCCACTAGGAAGTGTACAATGGCAGAACCATATGGTGTAGCCTAGTCATGATGACCTATAATTTAGTTATTATCACTCTCTGGTATAAATACTCTTTTGCATATATATATATATACACATATATATTATCTCTCGGGATAAATACAGTGATGTTATTGCTGTGCTGGCCTCAGTAGTCTTTTTTATTGTATTGTATATTTATTGCATTTCTATGTGAAGCACTTTGAGTCTGCTTCATGTATTAAAAGTGCTATATGAATGAAGTTGCCTTGCCTTAAATAAAAAAATATATATTACAAGTAATCTGGTTTCTACCTACATGGTGTGATTATATGTGACTTGATTTAGTCTATTTCCCATTATGGTTAATGGTTTGGGTACTTAATACACCATTGTTGATTTCTCACCTGAAGAGCCAATCTCCAGAGCTATGGCTCGCCAGGCAATGTCCTTTTTGGAGTTGTCTTTGTAATGACGGGAACTTTGGTCATACAATTCAACATATTTCTCCACCTCGACGACCAGTCTCTCATCATCCATTCTCGTAATTGTTTCTCACAAACGACAGAGGGCGACATCCAGTGGTGAGGAGTAGATATGGAGGTGCCTACGGGACCCGGGATGTAAAAATCAGCGCTTTTTCAGGGGCGGCGACGCTAGGGAATAGAACATTGGCTCGAAGACTAGATTAGTCGGCGCCGGTGTGGGCTAGTACATCCGGAATAATGGGGGCAGAGTTTTTGACGCGCCGCTGCGGCGCTGGTGTATTTAGGCCTTCATTCTTAAAAACATTATTTATTGTTATTGTCAGCTGTACAAAGTGGTAGCACTAGAACAGAGACACGGAAGAACATACACATACACACACAGCAAGTGAGAACATGACCTCATGTACTTCCAGTCGTCAGTGGCAGCTGGTGGTTTATCAATAGAGGGAGGAAGGACTGCGTGCTTGGCTGCCATTGGCCTGCTTGCACTGTTAGTGCTGTATGGTGGCATAAGTATGTGGGACTCATGTTGTTTCAGGGTGTTTTGGGGAACTACAAAGTAGCAGGGAGGGATACTTATGTGAATTGATACAAATCCATCAGTGGCAGCATTGGACTTTGAAAGCTGGTGGGCAGCATGTCTTGGACTACAAGGGCAGAAGGAAAGGATATACAGCCAATTAGTCAAATCAGGCCTACTCTTGATTTGTAAAACTAAACAAAAAAATCTGGGCCTATTTTTGCCCTCAAAGACTGAAGCTATTGTTCGTAATTTGGCTATGTTTATTTTCAGCTGCAATGTTTTTATAGAAAATTGAAACACAAGAGCAAAAGTGATGCCATTTAAAATGCATCATGCTCTGAATCATTCACTAACACCCTTTCCACAATATCAAACAGAATGGTCAGAGTAACAGACAATTAAAAGAACAAGAACATTATCTCACCACTATTTGCATGGGCTGTAACTGTACGTCCACACCAGAAGCGAATTGAGCGACCAAATCGCCGGAAGTCATTCACTTTCTATGGGCAAGAGCGACCAAAGCGACCAAAGGGACCAACGCTACCAGCGGCCAAAGTTGAGCGACCAGAGCGTCAAAAAGAAGTTGAAAACTTTTTAACTTTATGCAAATTACTATTATTCGCTTCAGCGGCCAAACACTGACAGCCAATCGGAATGTAGACGCTCTTCGCTTGCGTGGATCCCAGGGAACATCGGCAGGCACTTTGGTTCCTACCTTCCTTTATTCACTCACTGAACAAAATGTCGGCTGAAGTATTAATCGCGACTGTAACTGGGCACCCGGTGTTGTAGCCTACGAACCAACCCTTTTTCAGTTCAGAGATCGAAACGCCATAGTGGTTTGGATATCAAGTGATGATAAGCGGGAGTATTTATAGGCTACATCTAGAACGTTCGTATTTAAGCGGGAATCATTTTAATTTGCTCTACATGCCACCAATCTAACCAACCAATCGCTTGTAGCATGCTTTAAACAAAACCAAAAAAGTTTTTGAAATCGTCACATAAACAAACTAATCGACAAGACGAGGGATAAATGACAAGGGATATATCTCTTGTCTTTTATCCCTCTATTCCCCACTATTCACGGAGCCTGAGGTGAATAATTGTGTCTAGATAGATAGATAGCCTAGTCAAGTCTTTATTAATACCAAACGACACAAATCGTCGGGAATCCATTTAGGTGTTTCGGCCCACACAGGACAGTAGCCTACAAGACCACACAGAACAAGTCTGACTGGACATACACACAATACATCACATTAAAACTAGACACGCGTTGATAGATAGATAGACAGAAAGGCCTAGAGAGATAGATATGTTCCATTATTTGCCTTGCGGAGCCAACCAGTCCTGTGCAAGTATGCAAATTAGCCATGTGCGCCAATGTCTATTTGTTTTGAATGCGACGAATGAGTGCAGATCATGATTTGCAGATCCAGATCAGTGAAACATATTTCAACTACTACAGCATGCAGGGTTTTTTGTTCTCGGTTGTAATTAGCCTACATTTTAGGATTTTTTTTATATTGGGGGGAATCACTGTCCTACTTGTTGTCGAAGCACTTTATCGAATAAGCAAAACCGTCTCGGCAATATGGCCAAGGTGTATGGGAGAGTTCACTATTTGATGTGGCTGTCTGTAGGGCTTACTAAACGCATTTGGTTCCTTTAAATGCGTCTGCATAATTGAATTGTACGTCATGAGCGACTTGAGCGACCAAAGCGAACAGAAAAATTCGCAGCGAAACTTTGTGAGCGACCAAAGCGTCTTTGACGCTTTGGTCGCTCCTGGTGTGGACGTACAGTAAGCCTAACATTGTTTGAGGCAAATGTGGATGTTAATGGGTGCTTCAGAATGTTGGTCGTGTTGTTAAGACAATTAAGATTGAGGAACTTCATTTATAGATCAAGTCAATCCTCCTTGCGGGCTCCGCAGCTCGGCTGGTGGCTACGGAATCGCCAATATAACCGAACCGAGCCGCACTGTACCGCAACGAACAGCGGCGCAGCGCTCTGTGGAAAGGATGCATACGACTGAGCGGGTTCGTTGGTTATCGTAGCATAGACTTGATGGATAATCCCTCCCTCCAGGCTGCTCCACAGCCAGGGCTCCTGCTTATTGGTTCATAGAGCAGCCATGTGCTATGAACAGACGTAGGCGGGATCCAGTTCCCGTAGCTAGTCAAACCCACTCAGAGGAGGACTTTCCTCCTCTCTCCAAGAGTGGTGAAGTCACGCCCCTTCCAGTAGAGCCCATGGGACCTATGAGATCGAAAAAGGGAATATGAATGGGTTTCAAAGGAGAGGAAGTAATTATTTTCTGTTCCCAGTCTTTATATGCCCCGGATTACACATATGTTGTTTGTTAATTTAAATGATAATTTTTCATGCCAAGAATTTGACCGTTTATTGTGCAATTGTTCAGTTAAAGGCTGTTGAGAAAACACAATGAGAAAGACTACATGTCTCGTATGTGATGTCACGCTCCCTGCGACTGGCGTGGACAAGACCGACAATCTCCCCATCGGCCTAAATGAAATCCTCCACATGCCCCGACGCATAATGGTTTTCACCTCTTGTGATGCTGTTATCCTCCCCTTGGAGAAAAACCTAACATTATCAAACTTCTTCACGCAAATGTTTAGTTTTCTTTGCATGAAAAATGATCATTGAAATCCACAAACAACATATGTGTAACCGGGGCATACAAAGACTGGGACCAGAAAATATTTACTTTCTCTCCATTGAAACCTATTCATATTTTTCGATCTCATAGGTCCCATGGGCTCTACCGGAAGGGGCGTGACTCGCCACTCTTCCTGATGTTGGTTTGGCTTTTTGCATCGCAGGTGCCATCTCAAATGCGCAAAAAGTGCTACCTTATGTGTTTGGTAACGTATTTAATCTGTAGACCAATTACCTATATCAAACGATGCTCCCATCCCATTGGACATTTCAGGAGTAGTGTGCATTAGTGTTGCCATGCGCAAAGAACATATAGGGATCATAGCGGTCTTCCCCGTCCACACACAATAACAAGTGGATGCTATGCGTCCTTGTTTAAAGACCATGCTTAAAACACGTGATGTACTCACCCAGGGAGACGCAGGTCAGGATCACAACGACGCATCGCATTATTCAGATATGTTCTGGGTATTTAATGTTTAACAGCTGTGGGCGAAATGGTAGCAAAACGCCTCATTTGACCATTTCACGTAGCCTATTCTTTTGGATTGTTCAGGCCTAGAGCACGACACTTTATCTAAGAACTCATCCTGCTCTTTGGATTTATTACGAAGCAAGTTTGAGGAGGTTGATCTGGATATCCATATCCTGGGGACTCCGCATCTGCGGAACAAAGAAGATTATTTTAATACCGTACAGAGCTGTGTAGAAGCGCATCGTTTTAATTATTCCATCGTAGATGACGACATGCTTTATACATTTATGGTAAAATAAACGTCCAAAAACATTAAAGCTGGTCGCAGGTCAGCAGTCAGGACTCGACCCATATTCAGAAGAGCAATATTAAAAGCACAAAATCCTATCTGGGTTTTCTGTACGACTCCGTGACCAGATATAGGCTAAGTATAATAGCCTATAAGTATAGGCCTAAAAAGACACCTTTTCTGCTCTTTGGCTCCCAGACCGTAGTCGGGGAGCACAGGGGAGACGTTCCCGTCCAGGGCCGATGTCCTTTCGGGGGTAAAGGCGCGTTCACCGTCCTAGTGATAACGAGACGGCTCGCAAATGATGACGCTCAAGCTTACGCGTGTTCACGACAGCGACCGTTCATGTGCACTGTTGGGATAAAAGTTCTTCAGAGCAGGGGTTTTGGTAACACATTATATTATGGTGCCGTAATAAATAGCAAACTAGTCTTTACCTAACCCTTTGTTAATATTTTTTAATTGCTACTAAAATATCTATTTGGCTCAAGTTAATCGTTTTTTCATCATTAATTAAATATTAGTTGTTTGCATACAATCTGTATGTTGATGTTTTAACAAATAGAAAAAAATCTATCAACTAATATTGTATTAATATTTGTTAATAGTTAACTACATGTATTTTTAGAACTAATTAACAGTTATTTCTTGCATCATTTCAATGTTAAATGTTTATTTACAAACTATAGGTTAATAGAACAGTTAATGACTGATTATTATTTAACTAATTGTTATTAAACTGTGCTTCTGCCTCCCAATATGAACCACTCCTCATAGGACTCTTACAATGAAGTTGGTTAAGTTTAATTAATATATTAGTTATATATAGCCAGGGACGTGCACAGGGGGGTTGCTCAGGTTGCTTGGGCAACTGCCCATATGCCCTCCTCGACTCAGGTTGCCCTTCCGAGGAAAAAAAAAAAAAAGTTTTTTTTTTTTTAATCATTTAATGGATGCAGAATTTCATGTAGGCCTATAAAAATCGCCACTCGAAACATTTCATAAAGTATCCGTTGCCTCATTCAATTCCGTTCGGGCACTGAGAGTGAAAGTCAGTAGGGGGAGGGCAAACTCTGCCGCGCGGCAACAGCCGCTTTTGCCGCCGCCCCTCTGCCGCCCTTCCCCCATTGAAATTAATGGAGGCGGCGAGTTGCCGCGCGGGCGCGGCGTGTGAGCAGCGCTGCACGCGACCGGAACACCGGCACCTGTGAGACGACTGCCTTGATGTTCTCGGAAAAGGTGAATTTGAGATGTATAACAAACAAACAATCATCATCACGTTTTATGAAATGAATTACAATCTTCATAAATCCAGGCTCAGTTTGCCACGTAACGTTTAGCCTAAATAATCAGACAGCTAGCTAGCTTGCAGACAAGCAGCCCGTTATCTCTTAGGCAAACTAAACTACATGTCTGCTGATAGTTAGTTTCTAACATTTCCTTTTAACAAGAAGAATAAATGATGGAAGTAATACATCACATGAATTCTTTCATTCAAAATGGTTCATGCCTAAATCTTATCACTATTTTGGGTAGCCTATTGTTTGTTATTGTTAAGTGAAGCCGAAATGCCCAGTGAAAAGAGGAGGATTCAGGAGAGAGAGAGACAACTAAAGGAGGCAGCTAAGAGGAGCACATTACTACAGGGTAGTGATGTGCTCCGAAAAAAATCCGAAATCAGTGTGGTCAAGAGCGGCTGTCTGACCTCCTCCTGCTGTCCATAGAGAAGGACATACCAATCGACAAAGAAGAGGTTCTGAAGGCTTCTCTTTTGAAGCTTTGCATTTTTAAAATGTCAATTTGGAGAAACTTATCAGTGACTTGATAGGATGTTGTTTAATTATGTTTGTGTTCATGTTATGTTCTTCTTCTTCAAGTCATGTTTTTCTGCATTATCGTTAGTAGTAGTTATTTCAGTGTTTTACTTATTTGTAATTATATATTAATAAAGACCCTGTTATTCTCAGTCCTTCATATAGCCTGCAAGTTTTTTTTGGGGGGGGGGGGGTGGTGCCCTTTTTTCAGGTCAGAGCAACTGCCCCTCAAAATTCCTGTGCACGTCCCTGTATATAGCTATCAGCGGGGGGGGGGGCTTATAATAATGTTGGTTAACCTTAATTAATATATTAGTAATATGTAACTATCAGCATGGGGGACTGTTGCCTGGCTAGCCTTGTGGTGGGGGAAAGACTGGAGGCAGTGTGACAGAAGTTTTGGCAAAGACAGTTGACCTGTTTAATCCTCAGTAGCCGCAGGTAAATATGCCCGTCAGGAGGCAAAAAAAATGCATAAACCAAAAAAGCTCTACAAACAATAAGTCTCAGTTAATAATTATACTTCCGAATATCGTCAATAAGCAAAACTCAAAAATAACCGTCATCCACTCTGGGATATCCATTTAGCCATTGGCTTGTATAAGAGTGTTGCCACAAGCTCACCTCAGACCCTACCTCACACCTGCAATTCAATTAACAATACAACTACAAATCTTCGATTAAAAAATCACCACACCTAATTAACACATTACTCCAAACATGTTGGTCTAATAAGCATACTTATACATAACTTCTCTGAAACCTTAAATATTCCCCAAGTACCCCAAACACCCCTCTCATCCCACACACACCTGAGGGGGGTTTATATCGTGAACCTACGGACTTCAATGGGTTTCATTCCGTCTATACACGGCACCTTCTCAACGAGCAGGTGTGCGCCTGCAGCAGGGGGCGCCAAAATACCTATTCCCCACACAATGTCGTACTTCATTGATAACCGCTACGCAGCGCATTTTTTTTTTATATTGCTCGTGGCGCCACCCGTGTGATTTGCCGCCCCCCACAAATATGCCGCCCCGGCATATTTGTTTTTACATTTTTTAATATTTATAGCCTACTTGTTTTGAGATCTATACTACGGAAGTCCATGTTGTATGACTGCTTATCAGTACATTGTCCTGTTTGTATGTCGAGCCACGTAAAGATGATTTTCTGTTACGACAGACAATAACGTTTTCTGAATCTGAATTTGAAATTAACATTTAACATTGAAATGGTGTAAGAAATAACTGTTAATTAGTGCAAAAAATATATTTAGTTAACTATTAACCAATATTGATACAATATTAGTTAATAGATTGTTTTCTATTTGTTAAAACATTAACATACAGATTGTATGCAAACAACCAATATTTTATTAATGATGAAAAAACTATTAACTTGAGCCAAATAGATATTTTAGTAACAATTAAAAAATATTTTAGTTAGGTAATGACTAGTTTGCTATTTATTATGGCACCTTATTACAAGGTGTTACCGGGGTTTTTTATCCGCTAAAAAAAACAGTCAGAACTAAACAGAACTAAACAGAACTAAAGCATGCCTTTATTTCCTTGATGCCTATCACCTATACTATCCTTTTGCTTTTATTCATGAGAAGCACATACAGTATTGTCACTGTATGGAAGGCAACACATGCCCTTATCTGGAGCTGATGTACCAGTAGGCGTACACTAAAGTCGATGCCAACAGACGGTTACAAGTTACAACGTCAATCCATAGTAAAGTATAGGCTATGTGATATGATGGTTGATTATTTTATATTGAGTAAAACGTTCATGTTCCGCCATGTTCATGCGCGTCACAGTAAACCATACGTCACCAACTGGGCAACTCTTATCAAAATCTAGCCCCAGTAGCCGAACGGAAGTAGAATCATAAGGAGGAGTCGTTCAAGACGTTGCGAAAATGTTTTCCCCATAATTTCCAGTGACTTGAATGCACCATAACACCCTTCACTTTCGACCGGCAGTGGGTCTGCTCATGGGTTGGAATGACACGCGGGCACCGACGGCTGGGTACCTTATTCCACAGTTTCATCAACTATAGTACACGTCTGCACAAAACTTCGTTTTGAACTAAATATTAACAGATTTACTTGGGACCAAAGTCATGTCATTCTAATACCGCTTTTCCACTGCATGGTAACAGCTCGACACGACTCGACTCGACTCGACTCAGCTCGCCTTTTTTGCGTTTCCACCGCGATCTAGTACCTCAAGTGGCTGCTTTTTCTAGTACCGCCTCGCTCTAGGTTCCAAGCGGCTGAGCCGATGCTAAAAGGTGACGTCGGCAGACGGCCGGCCACTGATTGGCCAGAGAGTGTGACGAAGTCATGAGAGCGACATGGCAACCATGCTGGTAACGATAGAACAGCCATAGTAGCGCCGCAGCCAACATATTCCACTTCTTCAACATGCCAGCTAATAATACGAACACGAATACCATCGCATCGATGTTCTCCATTGTTGTTATGTGGGTTCTGTCCATGTGTGGGTTACGTAGGTGTTGTTTGCGTCGCGTACAAAAATACGTCACGGCCCTTTCGCGCAGACGACCCCGCCCACGTCCCGGAGGTACTATTTGCGGTGGAAAAGCACCCGCGCTGCTACCGTGTCGAGTCGTGTCGAGTCGTGTCGTGTCGAGTCGAGCTACATGTGCGGTGGAAAAGCGGCATAAGTGGCCTTTTTTCCCTTACATCAGATTTTTTTTTCGGAGAAGAGCTGGGGCAGAGGCAGTAGAGTGTCGGCAGGATCTACGTCGTCTGGGGGTGACACCTCCATTGGTGTCCAGCTCTGTGCTTGCTCCAGGGCCCAAGTGTTTCCAGTGGGTTGCGGCAGCAATAAGGCTTTAGCTGATCGTGGTGAACCACCTTTACATTTACATTTACATTTAGGGCATTTAGCAGAAGCTTTTATCCAAAGCGGCTTACAATAAGTACATTTGTCATAAGAAGTGCATCAATATATCACTGTCGGTACAGAAAGGATGTTCATAGAACCAAGTGCAAGTACCACAATCGCTAGGCTAATCAATTACCGTGTTACAGCCATGATAGCAGCTACTGCAGTTGCTACACAGTTAAGTACTACAATACAATACAATACAATACAGTGTACAATGGTGCCCTTTACTTTAGTCTTTGGCCATTTCTGGATTCGATAAACCAGGTCGTCCAATTGACCCAGAGCGAAGAATGGCCCTTCGTAAGACGGGAGGAACTTCCTCACTTTGTTCTTGAAGTTTTTTGTTTCTTTAATGAGGTACCACACAGCATCACCAACGTTGTAATGTGTGCAGCAACAGTTCTTGTCATATTGTCTCCTTGCAAGTTTCACAGACTCTCCGAGAGCATCTCTGGTGATTTGGTGCGCCAGCTCCAGTCGCTCTCGAAGGTGCTGGACATACCCAGGGGCTGAGGGAGCTGGTTTAGGGTCCGGCGGCAGGCCGGATACAAGGTCTACTGGCTCACGCACTTCCCGGCCAAACGTCATGTAGTTCGGGGTGAAACCAGTTGAACTGTGCTTTGTTGCTCAGTTGATCATGACAGCGTAGGGAATCATGAGGTCCCAATCCCAGTGGCAACGCTTGGCTGTCATGGCCAGGATCGTTTGCAGAGTGGCATTGAACCTTTCAACTTGACCATCGGACTGAGGACGGCAAAGGTGTGATGTATGTTTAGTCGATCCCGAACAGCGTGCACATTTTCTGGAACACCTCAGACTCGAAGTTCCGGCCTTGGTCGCTGCGCAGTGTCTTCTGGGCTCCATAGCGACACACCCACTCTGAGGCGAGCCCTTCAGCCACAGTTACAGCTTGTTCGTTAGGTAGGGGAAAAGCTTTGACCCATTTTGTGAAATAGTCCCGTATTACCAGCACATATCTGTTGTGGCGTTCAGTCTCATTCAGTGGCCCCATAATATCCAAAGCGCTCCATAGGCGCTCAGACTCAAACAGTACCCATGGGGGCTTGTGGTGTGTTCCGTGGCCTGGCTTTTGATGCACAGCGGGTGCAGGTGTTACACCACAGGGCAACGTCCGCCCTCATTCTGTACCAGAAGTATCGGGTTTGCAGCCGAACTACAGTGCGCTCTACACCAAAATGTCCACCAACTTGTCCCTCATGCATCTGTCTCATGATGTCTGTCCGGAAGGTGCGGGGCAGCACCACTTGTGGATAGAATTGGGTATCGTCCAGGCAGTAGAGACGTCTAACCAGCACTCCATCTCTGATGGAGGCGTTTCCACTGGCTCCAATATGTCTTTGTGGCTGGGCTGCTTGGTGAGTTACCCATGCAGGACGTTCTCCGCTGGTTTCCAACCAGGTCTTGATGGGTGCAATGTCTGCGTCGTCTTCCTGGGCTTGTCGCAGCTCCTCCAGGGACCAACCACCAAACAGTTCATTTTCTTTTGACTTAGTCAGATATATTTTCTTTGGGGACTTTAAGTTGTTAGATTCAGCTGGCATTCAGCTACCCCCACTAGATTTACTTCTGTGGGAGCTGGGTGTCTCCCTACCCCCACTGGACTCAGCATCGCCTGGTTGATATCAGAGTCCAAATTGCACTGCACAGCCTGGCGGCTGATGTTCAACTGAGGAGGAGGTGGGCTGGGGAGCTTACAAGGACAGAACGGCAGGCAGGGTCTCCGGGAGAGGCTGTCTGCGTTGCCATGAAGCGGGCCAGGGCGATGGATGATCTCGAAGTTGTATTCGCCAAGTCTCTCGAGCCACCTGGCGAGCTGTCCCTCAGGCTCCTTCTTTCTTGTTAGCCACCGAAGGCTGCTGTGGTCGGTGCACATGTGAAGCGCCGCCCCAGGAGATACTGGTGACAGTGTGACGGGAAGTTGACCACTGCTAGCAATTCTCGCCTTGTGGTACAGTAATTCTGTTCAGTCGTGGACAGCTTGCGGCTTCCAAAGGCGAGCACACGTCCCACACCCTGCTGAACTTGTGAGAGAACAGCGCCGATACCGACGTCGCTGGCGTCTGTCCAGTATCATGTTGCCTCGGTCGAGTGGGTAGCCCAGGATTGGGGCGGTTGTAAGCAGGCATTTGAGTTCTTTAAATGCCGCCTGGCATTCCTCAGACCAACGAAACTGGGCATTTTTCTTGGTCAGGGCATGGACAGGTTCTGCAATGGAAGCAAAGTCTTTAACGAACCGCCGATAGTAAGATGCAAGGCCCACAAAGCGACAGACATCTTGGAGTGACATCGGTGTTGGCCAGTCCTGCACTTTCTGGACTTTGCTGGGGTCAGTGGCCACACCGCTCTCGGAAACAATGTGACACAGGTAGACTACTTTGCGGCGAAGAGGCAGCACTTAGACGGTTTTAGTTTCAGTTTGGCCTGGTGGAGACGACTGAAAACCTGGCCCAGCCGCTGCAGCATCTGCGGAACGTCGCTGCCAAGAACGATGATGTCATCCAGGTACACTAGGCAAGACTCCCACTGCATGCCGGCCAGCATGTGGTCCATAAATCGCTGAAATGTCGCCGAAGCATTACACGGTACAAATGACATGAAGAAGCCTTAGTCTAAGCACATCAAATAATTAGTAACACTAACTGTAAAATAAGAAACCAAAGTAAATCAGTATGTGATTCCCTAACTCTAATATTGACGTAGTTTTCACCTTGCCAAATAACGCTACTTAATGCATGTGAATTTAGTTTCGTATTCCGGTTACAAAATTTTTAAACTACACAAATGACCATGATCATATATTTGCATTTTTGCATAAATCCTAAGTCAACATATTTTATGAACTGCTCATTTCCTCTACAGCTCAAACTCGTGAGTAAAGGTTGTTTCCTCACAGGACTGGACCGCTCTCAATGTCTTGAGGTCCAGCCCTAGACCGGCTGACTGTGGAGAGCTGGACTGGGAGAGGAGACCCAGACTGAGGAGGGTGGACTGGGAGTGAGACAGATCCATTATGTGTGGGGCTTGAGGGTGGGGCTGGATCCAGTCACCATGATGATCATCTATAGTTTCAGGGATAGTTATGGTATGTTCTTGTTGGTCCCTGGTTCATGCAGGAGAGTCAGTCGACATTAGTGGTGAAGTCACTGGAAGAGAAGGCAGCAGAGAGTCAGGACATACAGCCAACCTCCACACTCATTTGGTAATGTCGGTTTTTTCTGCACCTTTTGCAAACAATTGTGTCTCTCTGATGACCAGTAAGCTTCTCTGGTAAAGCTGTTCTGCAGTGCTCTCCCTCTCCCCCCTTCCCCTCCTGTCCTCTCCTCCTCCCTCTCCCCCCTTCCCCTCCTGTCCTCTCCTCCTCCCTCTCCCCCCTTCCCCTCCTGTCCTCTCCTCCTCCCTCTCCTCACCCTTAGAGTAGCCTTCATTTCCCTCACTCTCAACACCTCCATCCTCCTCTATCACATCTTCACTATCTGGGCTGAAGGCTGAAGGGTGGAACAGCTCAAACACAGGAGCAGAACAGTTATTTTATTTCAATACACCCACAGACCCACACACTACCTGTTGGACGGTAGTCTTGGCTCAACTCCTTGCTCAGTGTTTCCATCTTAATAAATTATGATCAAATTATTTACACGGTGCATCATGTAATAAATATCACTCAGTATAAGTTCACGCATATTATATTCTGTTCAACCCAGTAATAACACAACAACACCTTTGATTGCGGAGTTGATTCTATATAGTGATAAACGACACAGTCACATGTCAGGAGAGCAGTCGATATCATTTAGCCAAACCATGATTCATGTTAGTTTAATGCAAACATTATACTTGTTAGTTTAATATGACATGATAGAGGTTAGTTAATGTAACCATGATACATACGTTAGTTTAATGTATCACTTACCTCTTTTATTCTTCCTGTGAATAATGGCTATGATTAATCCCATTAAAGCCATTACCAGTATGACTCCTGGTATTACTCCTGCCACTAGTCCTGTCTGTGGACCATGTTCTCCACATTCAGAATCAGTTGAATCAGTTCCTGGTTTCACCTGTTTCAGTTCCTTAGATTCACATCTGAAATGAGAAGGACCAGACAACAGGTTTAGTTTCAGGGTGTGTAGTGTACATCCTATCCTGGGGGGAGGATAGTAGACTGGGGGTTTTATCTCCTGGTCCAAAGGTACTGGGTTTGATCCCCAATGTCCACAACCTTCCTGTAGGCCTTCAGGTATATTCTTGTTCTTGAGCTAGCTGCCTGACCCCTACCTGATCCTAATGAGCTGTATCTGCCTCTATTAGAAATGACTGAACGACACATTGGATGAAATGAAAATAGAAGATCATGTTTCATTATAAAGCTTTTATGATACTTTGCAGTTTATTTGATTACCATTTTACTGATTAAATGGAAAAGACAAGAACAAAACACAATGACTGCTAATAATAAGCCAATGCCAATAATTAGCCACACCATGCACATATGGTATATTGCCCAGGCCTGATGCTAAAAGTCTCATGAATGAACTCTGTTTTGATAAATTAACTATAATATTTACTTACTTTTTGTAGTTCTGACAAGACGATGATGTGCCATTTGAGAATGTTCCATCAGTACAGTGAAGGCACTCTGTGTCTTTATCTGCTGTTCCTGTAGGAATGTATGGATGTTTTATTAGAACAAGATCATTCTCAGATGTGGTGTTAACATTACATTTGTGTAAAACATGGCGAGGTTAAATAATACAACTACCTTCACCACATTTGTTTGGCGCAAGCTCCAAGAAGGAAGAAGAAAACAGAGAATTGTATTTCAAAGGTGTTTCTATCTATCGACTCATTGCCAGACTGTTGTAGATGATCATGGAATAACTTAGACACCAATACATTAAATGTTAAGAAGCTGGATGTCCCCTTATAGGGCTGAATATAATCAGTAGATGTTTAAAGCTATACTTTAAAGTCCAGGTCTCTGTTGTCAAAGAAATATCTATAAGACGTCCTGAATAAATTAAAGGTTAAATAAAAAATGCAATTAAATGAAAGTTGATGTGCAGTATATATAGAACACCAACCTCTTTGACCAATGTATTGTCCAGGACTGCAAACCGTGTGTCTCTGAGCGGCCCTACATCCACCTCCGTTAGAGTCACTACAGAAGAATCCATCCAGGACCTCACACACAGCATCTGATGTTGATGAACACGACTTCTTCACCTTCAGACCGAGACCTGTCAATCACAACAGTTACAGAGGGACCTGAGAGGATGAGAAGGTTGTCTGAGGAAGTCTTAGATTACAATAACTTGATAGGAAAAGAAGGGGAGTATTCAGCGCAGTCAAGGGGCATCTAGGCACCTGTTACGCTCATTCATCTAAACTCAATTCCTTCCCTGTTACTCAGTATTCATGGTCTTGCTTAAGGGGGAAAGGGTTTTAAATGACATGGGTACATATCAATGAGCTAATAAATTGAAAAGTGAAAATGTACCTGCATCACAATGTTTACATGCAAAGCATTGTTCACGCCCATTGTCTCCATCTTGGAAAGTACCTTCTGTGCAAGATGCACATGATGTACTCCTGGATTGTTTGCAATGTCTACTAACATACATTCCTGTTGGAACCAAAACAATTGACTATGAATAAAAACAAAAACAAACAAAATAACATTCTGAATTAGAGATTTTTGAACCAGGTAATTAGTCAGGATATTGTCTCTTACCTGGTGGACAGGTTGGACAACAGCCCTCTTCTGTACTGTATTCTGCTGGGCGACAATTTGCTGATGCAGTAGCATTGTCAATATAATAAATATGAAATAAAAGTAGGCCTAAATATATCTTGAAAATGAATTCAACATAGAAAAATAACATTTTCCAATTTGTATTTGCCTAAACCATCAAAATGTTTAACATATTTTGAGGGCATCAAAGTTGTGTGGGTGCAATTAATGAATTGTAAAATAAGGTTTATTTTTTTGACATGCTTTCATTTAAAAGTTACATGGGCAACACTTTATATTTTGGCTGCCATATCATCATTGCAATGCATGTTGACGTTCTGAAATATCTGGGGAGAGAATAGATAAAAGAAAGGCAGCTAATGAATGCAATATTTTTTCTTTATAGGTCCATACAGGCAACGCATGCTTGATCTGAAACACTCATATTGCCTTTGCATGCAGCCCTTTCGAAATGCATTTGGGGTCCGTCCGTTGTGTCGGCTCAAAAAGTTGAGAAATTGTCAACTTTTCAGGCAGCGACGGATCCGTCGGTCAATCAGATCAAGTTTTGCGAATATACGCAAATAAACTGTCCAATTAAACAGTGTGTTTATACAACCCGGGTTGTATAGGGCTCTTAATTACGCCTCTTCCGGTAGACCCCACCCAGAGGTCCCCATAGAATGGGAGTCAATGGAAAGAAATGTATTATTTTCTGATCCCAAATGCCTTGGATATGTTTTTTTAGACTGTAGTTCAAAATGTGCCGCAGTTTCACTTCTTCTTCCTCAAAAACCCAGGTTATTTCCCATAGACATCGGACCGGGGGAACGGGGAGGCATCATGTGTCTAATCACACGGATGTTTGATAAGAACTGGATCTCTATGATGACCTCAGTTCATCTCTATGATGAACTGCAGATTTGTGAAAATATTGCAAGAGTGTCCACACAGATTTGCAGGCAATTCCATGTGAACAAATAACTGCTGGAAGCTGCCAGGAATAGGCACATATATAAAATAGACAGCTTCAATGTCATTGAAAAGCCTACTCTCTGCTTTTCATCCGTCCCAACAGCAAGGTTTTTCTGTAGGCCTACTACAATGCTTTGCAAATGGAAATAAGTCACACGGATAAATGGTCGTGTAGAAGTTAGGCTATTGATTATATGAAAATAAAATGGAAGTGCAATCATTTATGGTATTTATAAGTTCATAAATACATTAACACATTTTTCTTTCATTCATTGATTAACATTAAGGGATTACACAGAAAAACATGTGCAATATGTGCAATGTACATTTTGTATTAACGTAGGCCTAATGATTTTATTCTGGTACCACCGAATGTCGGCAACAATGTAAAATTCACTTAGTAACTGAGTTTCTGAAGATAAATCCACCTTACCTGACTTCATATTGAGTATGTCTTTCGCAATATTTATTTTTCATGTCAGCCTTTATCTGTTGTTCAGGTCAACTTTGCGCAGTTTCACGTCAAGTTAAAATCCATAATGTAATGGACACGAGCTAGTTTCACTCAACCACACACCAGATTTGTTAAGTCTCGGTTTCAGTATAAATATGGGAGGTGCTGAAAAACTAATTAGGTCCTTTGTGGTATGGTCGTCTCGGGCTAGGTATGACTCGGAGGTTGGTAAATGTTCAACAAGTGGTTTATTCTAACAGAGACTCAAGGTAAACAAGCTTGCGTTCTGGAGGTGGTTCATGAAGCAACTCTCGAACACAGGTAAACAAACAGTTTATACTGGGAATGGGCGGAATGGTAAATAAGCCACGCTTACATGTTCTAATTTACCCAGGTAAACCTTTGGTATTTCTTGGCTTTAGCGGAAATGGCAAATGTTTGCAGTCTGACCCTTGAAACATGTCGTCAGAAATAGCATAGACTAAAACAATTTACATCATTCCCCCTTTGAGGCTGAAAGACTCACATAACGTGATAAACAAACTGTAAACAAACTGCACATGAATTGCTATAGGTCAGCAAATGTCAATGACAGAACTTCATGTGAAATAATGCAAGGCCTTTGACAAACATTGATTCTTTGACTGGTGTCTGGCGTCCTGGTAGCTGGATCACCTCCTCTAAACGGCCGTGGAGTTCTCTTTGCTTCACTATGACCACGACTGAGCGCACCCTAGAGGTGAACCCCCCGCGCTCCATGGACTACACTCCGTGGCTCTGATAGGAGGGATCCGCTGTAGTCGGAGTCTGTGTGGATGTGTCCGCCGCGTCCACGTCCTCCTCTAGGTCACCGTCCTGTGAGAGATCATACACAATGGGCACAGCATCAGGGTTGGGGAATATACAGGGGTAGGCATAAGTGGAGGCACCCATGCTAAAGTCGACTAAAAAGAGGAATAAAAATTAACCTTTCGGAAATTTATCTTAATGCCTTAATTAAACTAATGAGGAAAAATCCAACCTTTAAGGACAACAATTTGCTTTGTGAATGAATAATGTATCGTAAATAAATAGATATTGTCCATTAAAATACAGGGTGCGTAAGTATGGACGCCCCTATGTTAAATTTCGACCAATCACGAGGTGTTTCGAAAGGCATACTGGGTTTCGCAAGGCATACTGCTAAGCACAGTCGCAAAGCATACTATGCTTTCCTTCCTTAATGGCAATTTTACCTCTCTCGTTAGATTTAGCAATCATGGAGCCCCCACTTGGCTAACGTTAGTTCTATGCTACCCGTACTTGAAACTGCTGTTTGAGAAAATCGAACTAGCGAATGTTCCGGAAGTTGACAGCCGTGCGAAGAAGAAGGGGTTCGGTGTTGACGGTGAAAGTTAGGCCGGTTTATAGCAGAGTTTCCGTTGTCGGTTATTACCGGTCATTGACCGGAAAAAAATGAGGACCGACAATTCTAAATGTCCGCGGTCAGAATGACCAGTGGCGACTCGTCATTAGGGGCATGTCGCTACTCTCACATGAAAAAAAGAAAAGAAAAAGAAAATGAAAAAAAAAAAATATATAGAAAAAATAGAATATATATATTTTTATATATAAAAAATAATCTCTATTATTTTAAAATGAAAGAGGGGTTTTGTTTTACATAATTTGTTTATTGTATAAGTCGCTGATGGAGGAAACCCATCGCAACGGAAATCCCGGTCGGATCCATCTGATTGGTGTGTGTGTGTGCGTGTGTGTGTTTGTGTGTGCATGCCTGTGTGTTTCTATTCTATTCTATTCTATTCTATTCTATGCAGTGTTACCCTTTAGGTTTCTTTTGATAAAAACGACAGTGTTAGCCCTTATGTTTTTTTCTCATGATGACTGATGAAAAACAACAGTCCCTTATATTTTATTTGACAAGGACACTTTCTTTTTTTTTTTTATATGTTTTCTTTCTTATATTTTATTTGACAAAGAAAACAGTGTTACCCCTTATGTTTTTTTTCATGACGACCAATAAAAAAACATTTAACCCTTGTGTTTTTTTTCATGATGACCAATAAAAAACAACAGTGTTAACCCCTATGGTTTTTTTCATGACGACCAATAAAAAACCACAGTGTTACCCCTTCTGTTTTTTTTCATGATGACCAATAAAAAAACAGTGTTTCCCCTTATGTTATTTTCCCATGATGACTGATGAAAAACAACAGTTTTACCCCTTATGTTTTTTTTCATGAAGACCAATAAAAAACAGTGTTACCCCTTATGTTTCTTTCATGACGACCAATAAAAAACAACAGTGTTACCCCTTAAGTTTTTTTTCATGACGACCAATGAAAAACGACAGGGTCACCCCTTATGTTTTTTTTCATGTAGGCCAATAAAAAACAACAGTGTCACCCCTCATGTTTCATTTGATAAAAACGACAGTGTTACCCCCTATGTTTTATTCGATACATTTCGACAGTGTTACCCCTTATGGGTTTTTCATGACGACAAATAAAGCACGACAGTGTTACCCTTTACGTATCTTTTGAGAAAAAGGACAGTGTTACCCCTTATGTTATTTTTTCCCATGATGACTGATGAAAAACAGTGTTACCCCTTATATTTTATTTGACAAGGACCATTTTTTTTTTTTTTCAAATGTTTTTTTTCATGACGACCAATAAAATACGACAGTGTTACCGCTTATATTTTATCTGACAAAGACAACAGTGTTACCCCTAATGTTTTTTTTCATGACGACCAATAAAAAACGACAGTTTCTTATTGGTCAGTTTCTTATTGGTAGGCCTATGTTTTTTTTCATGACGACCAATAAAAAACAGTCTTATCCCTTAAGGTTTTTTATGAAGAAAAACGACAGTGTCACCCCTCATGTTTCATTTGGTAAAAACGACAGTGTTACCCCCTATGTTTTATTCGATACATTTCGACAGTGTTACCCCTTATGGGTTTTTCATGACGACAGATAAAAAACAACAGTGTTACCCTTTACGTTTCATTTGATAAAAACGACAGGTTTACCCCTTATGTTTTTTTGACATGACTGATGAAAAACAACAGTGTTAACCCTTATATTTTATTTGACAAGGACAATATATATATATTTTTTTGTCAAAGTTTTTGCGGGGATCCGATCCTGAGCTGTTTGGAGTGTTAACATCCGAACTTATCAATGCACCATCAAGACACCGAATAAAGTAATCACAATGGTTATACTTGACTTTATAATTCGGATGAAATAGAAATACGAGTCTTCCAACAGAGGACATCAACCTGACTTGAACCCCGGTCACCAGGGGGTTAGCTCACAGCTCTCTCCACTTCCCACTGAGATTTGTAATTTATTGATGTCTGAGGTTATATATGACAATAGACATGATAGCATTACGTTTAAAATTAAAGATATTGTGTTTTCCACAGAAATTGAGCCGCGGTCTCCAGTGGGTTAGGCAGAGTACACTCCACTGAGGCGATGACAATACACAATAATCAATCATCAATAAAGAGGATATACATGACATTCAAATGTATGTGTGTATTTCTATTATTTCCCTTATGTTTTTTTCATGACAACTGTTACGACCGGCCTAGGGGAACCGGACATAACGAATGGTGCTCCCCTCTTTTCCCACTCCCAAGGACGACCAGGCACACAGGGCTGCAGTCCAGCATAAGCTGATTTATTCAATTGTTGTAGTCTCGGGGTGAGCCTAGCCAAAACAACAAACAAAACAATCTAACCCCAAAACTAACTTCCCTAACAGACAAACCAAAGAAAGCAAAGTTCACAGGATTCTTACTGACTCCCTACATGATAAACAGGAGAAAACAACGATAAACAAAACAAGCTACTCACCCCTACGAATATCTGGACTGCTTAAGTTTTATCATAACAAAACACAATACAACATAATGCCACATAGTAAGCCTGGTGCAGTTGGGAGCAGGGTCAAGGAAAGGAGAATGATTGTCTCCAGCGGCGGCCATTTATAGCAGCTCCTCCAGCCCCTGCACCAATCAACAGCCAGCACCTGGAGAAACACCAATGGTGGTAGCACCACCCTCAGGCCGGGAGGAGCAGCACC